>NC_134708.1:12276200-12451200 GCF_043290135.1 Rhipicephalus microplus | reverse complement strand
CTGTGCGAAGACCGGGACGGAGCTGGCCAAGCCTATCTATCATCTCAACAGCGCGTGTAGCCTTAATTTTAATATATTCAATGTGATCCCGCCAGCTCAGTTTTTGATCGCACAGTACACCCAGAACATAAATTATCATAACCAGAAACTTCGCGCGCGCTTTTTCCGTCATTCTTCAACTTCGCTCTCAAAGCAGCTGTGCCGGTTTGTCCGGCATGGGACTCAATAACTGTTATGGACGAGAAAACAAATATAGAAAGAGGGAAGAACAAAGGCCGATAAAGAGAAAGGAAAAGGAAGTGAAAGAAAGACGAGAGAAAAAGAAACGAAAATATTTGTGGAATAGCCTTTCTTGATGAGGCGGGAATCGTATCCACGGGCCCACAATTTGGTGGTGAGCGCCTTGAGCAGTCAATGATCCGGGCATGCTGCTTGATCACAGATGAACATAGAATAGCCTTGTGTGGTGAAGTGAAGCCAGGGGCGGGAATGTGAAGTAAGGGTGAGAAGTTGAAGGAAGGTGGGGAGACAGTAAAGCCCAGCATAAAAGAAAGGATCGGAAAATGTGTAAAAAGAAAGAGAGGATCGAAGGAATAGAAAGAAAGACAAAAAAAGTAAGAGACAGTACAATCGAGAAAAAAGAGAGAAATAAAATAAATAAAAGTAGATAGTGAAAAAGAAGAAATAAGCATAAAGAAATGACATAAAAGGAGAAGAGAGAAATAGCAAGACGAAAAAGAGAAAATGAAGAAACAAAATTCACCGCCAAGCGCCGGTCTTTTTTTTTTCATTCTTGGCGGTAATAGTGCGAAGCTGAACTAAAACTTTTTCACTTCTCCTTCTGTTCCCCTTGTTTTCTTTCTTGCTCTCATTTTTCTATTCCTTTTTTCTAATTTTCCAGTGTAGGGCTCCCACTGGTAAGTTTTCGTGAAACTGCCAGCCTTCTTTTGTTTCCTTTGTCCTTCCCGGCTGTTAATTTGAGCTTAGGTCTCGCTGCGATATTTTATGTATATTATATCTCTGAACATTATTCATATGCATCGATACCTAACTTTTAGTTGACTTTTCGTGAATGTTAAGAAAACTGGTAGTAACTGATCGGTAGAGTATATGCTTGAAGGAGTTTACTTCGATTGTCGTGCCATAAAGTTTCCTTATAAGTACACCAGAGGAGACTCCGGCGCTAGTGCTTACAGTAGTTGCTACGCAGGGTGCCTCAGCCAGCATGGGTATGATAGGTAGTTCGCAAATCGGTCTAATCTTCGTATTTACGGCTTCCTTTGGCTTCTCGTGACTTCAAGCCACATTGTCACGAAACGACAAACAGCGAGTATTCAGCAGTGGCGCTTCACCACCTTAACCTTTTCGGTTACGCATGCCTGGGAAGAAAACGAAGATGGTTGAACATGCTGGCGGCCCCAAGCTGGAGGAAGAAAGAAGACGACGACACTGCGATCATCAACCTGTTGGCCGCTCCGGCGCTTCTCTTCGCGATCAAAATAAACTGCCCCCTTCAGCCATATACGTCCTGGTCCTCCTTGTGCGTAACAATATATTCAAATCGGGTAACGAAGTTTATGGCGGTTCGTTATTTCATTCAAAACCATACCAAAAAAGAACACGGTAATAATATAAACCACAGGTACGATGGCAGCTCTAGTTCATTTTAGGAAACTTTGTGGGTCATGCCACAAAGACGATGATACATGAGAACCAACTTAGTCACTGTCAAGCGTATTAAGACGAGCGAAGCATTCCCGATTGGCAAGATAGCAGATGTTCCTAAAATATATTTTTTTAAAATTAAAGTGAACGAGGTGTGCAATGGGCCCAAAGTTTGCTGATGAATCGATATTATTTTCTTTTTCATGCGAAGTGCTGGCTCTTTTTGCAAGCACAATAACCCAAGCGCGACTGTCCCGAAGGTGAGGAAGCCTCTATGGTGCGACCTTGAGATTTGCGGTCACGCTATGCGTAGCACCATCTAACAGATTGCTACATAAGTTCGCAAATATGACGTTTTTTTCTCGTCGAAAAAAAAACAGCTCGATGACGAGCCACCGTATGTTGTGATGGTACTTTTCCGAGTTGCTTTTGAGTGTGTTTTCGCGTGCTTGGTGAGACTTATCAACACCACTTCTATCAGACACAAGAAAAAAAATGGCGGAAATCTGTTTTTCTATGAGAAGTTCTATTCTATGATCAAAGCCTGTATATATATGGTATCTGCATGTGAATGTAGCGTTGCCGTGCTGTGTGGACTTTAAGTGTAATGAGGAGCATTAGAATATTTCTAATCACTACAATGACGCATTCAAATATTTGTTTACAAAATTGTAAAGCTATTAAGGGAATATAAAATCACGGCATATCTGTGAAGTGAATGATGAGTCGGCGAAGCAGTGAAATCATTCGGTGTTACCGTAAATCCCACGTGACGTTGACCACTCACGCATCTAAATGAGCGACACAGCGGTGCACAGTTATCTACAATGTTTTTTCGTCACAAATGGTATGCTGTGTTGAATTGTGAATTTTGTTTTGCCGTCATCCTTACTACTTGGTGGGATCTAGCCGTAAGTTGGCAAAGACGAGGTCTGTAAATGTTACCCCTGTGGTTGTTTGTTGTTTCCATTCATTCTTTTCAATGAATCGCAGAGCATATCGAGACGTCATATACTGCAAAAGCCAGTCGTCTTCCGTGATCATCGTAATCATCTCCATTGATTGATTGATATGTGGGGTTTACCGTCCCAAAACCACTGTATGATTATGAGAGACGCCGTAGTGGAGGGCTCCGGAAATTTTGACCACCTGGGGTTCTTTAACGTGCACCCAAATCTGAGTACACGGGCCTACAACATTTCCGCCTCCATCGGAAATGCAGCCGCCGCAGCCGGGATTCGAACCGCGCCCTGCGGGTCAGCAGCCGAGTACCTTAGCCACTAGACCACCGCGGCGGGGCGTAATCATCTCTATTGTCATCTGCGTAATCGCCATGGCGTATAGCGGGTACCTTGAATGTGCTGTGTCGGTATGACAGAAAAAGATTGTGTGGTCTAGAACGTGCTTCTTCCTAATCGTCATCGTCACGGCGTGTCACTACGAACGGCAGACACAGCTCTACCCCAAAGAGTTTCGCCCCTAAAATCCTATAAAGCGAGGTATCGCTGAAGCGGATAACTTTCACAGGTGATGTTGTCTTCTTGATGACGGCATCCACATCGCTGGCGCAGTCGCTACGGTGCTTGGTTTCTCACCCGAAGGTCGCGGGTTGGAACCCCAGCCGAGGGGACCGCACTTTTTATGGAGGCGGGAACGCTAAACTGTGCGAAGCCAGTGCACGCATAACGGCTCCACATGGCCGAGATTTCCCCAAACTCTGTACACTCTTAAAAAAAAAAGAGGCGGTGCTACTTACTAATTTCAATATAGTAAATTGTTGTCACAACATTCACTGCCTAAATAGTAACTGCAGGTAGTAGACAACAGTCATTTACTACCTCTGGTTTGCGTTTAAGGTAGTGAACGTCTGTGGCCTACTACCTGAAGTTACTACTTAGGTAGTGAATGTTGTGACAACAATCTACTACCTCAAACTTACTAAGTAGCACTGCCTTTTTTTTAAGAGCGCACTACACGTCTCTCATAAACATATCGCGGTTCAAGAGCGTTTAATATGTTAATATTTTAATAGGTTTAACATATTTTAACATTTATTATAATATTATTACTTGCATTGGGTCCGCTTGCAATAACCATGATGCCAATATAAAAGACGCCGTAGTAGACGTCTCCGGCAATTTCGATCACCTGATGTTCTTTGACGTGGGCTCACATTGACAGTACACGGCCCTCTGGCCTTATCGCCTCCGTCGAAAATACAGCTGCCGTGGCTAGGTTTCGATCACGCCGCCTTTTCTTCAAGCGTCCATTTCACTTTAAACTAAAGCTTTGAAGAGCATTTAGACGTAGCTAGAGTATTCTTTACAATTTTTAGGAAAAACATTTGCGATTTATTAAAACGCGTATGAAGTAACGCCTCGAAATTGGATGACGTCGCAAGCATTGTTCGTTTGCGACGCTATGTACACAAATGTGTACATCACTCGTTTTTGATGTTTGCATGAAGTAGATGCTATGAAAGAGCGAGATATACATCCTACTTTGGATTATTTGAACATCCTTCAAAATAAAGCTGTCTTCATTGAACTTCATTTTGCCGTGTACTGGCACGTATGGTCACTTTTCTGAAGGCTCGTGCTACCACGTTCGACGAGTGTCGCGACGTGCCACTTCCTGCGATCAGTGTGAAAGAACTTTTTTTCTTCGCTCAACATGAACATTACCGAAAATGAACTTACACTATAATCCTAGCCTGAAAGTTTATTGTATTTATGCCAAAAGTGAGCATCTATGACTTCAGGTAAAGATATATTTATTTAACCTTTAATAAGGATGACTTCCTATATTATTAAAAAATCAAGTTATCTCATTATTCTTGCAATAGAATATTGAGTGCCGTGAAGTAGCGTAGTGCCAAATCCACACATATACATACAGTTCTTCATAGTTGGCCCCTGAAAGAGTTAATGTTCAACAAAGGACATGATAAATGGAACACAGCAGCGGCATGTTATTTTTTCAATTATATTTTTAATGAAACCTTATTATTATAGCGGCAGAAATGTCTTGAGAATCGATTGAAAACACACATTTAACTCAAATAAGGATGATGTTGAGCTTGAACAATTTCGAAATTGTCGAGCCGCTATAAACACCGTCTGCAACACCAGTAATTTCGAAATAACGGCAAATGCACTCAATGTGAAGCAGTTGAAGGTATCTCCCATTCGGAACAAGTAGGAGGAAGGAGGCGTACAACATTGCAAGTCATACTGAAACATATGTGATAAGAACATTTATGATTTGCGACATTGTAAATCGTACATTACAGAAAAAAATGCAATCGACAAACAAATACTCTTCCTTGTATACACGTAAGAGACTTTCATAAATGAACGCGTATCTGTTTTGCGAAACACAACACTACATCATAGCGCTAATCCCGTTGATAATATTCGGCCTCTACGTATTCGCAAAGCAAAATTCAACATTTGGTAATTCTCTAGAGGGATTAAAAATCTCTTGTTTTTTTTAGCCAATGAACTATACTTTTATGTGTGTTTTTCACTAGTATTTCTGCCTAATTGTAACTATATGGCGTTTAACATTCTAGTAAAACCAATTTCTCATCAATTTCTGGCTGATGCGGCGTATTTAAGCTGTTACTCCTCACCATTACACTTTAATAAGTAAGAAACAAAGAATAATTATCTTTAAGGCATCTCAATCGTGCTCGATTATCGTGAATTTCACGCTTGCGATTTGCCGTACGAAGAAAATATCGATTTTAATCTGGTGCTGTATGCATCTAGCAGCACCGATCCGTATTAAACATGTCCCGTGAACGCGCGAGGAATCAATGTGTACAACTGCCTGAATCGCCACATACTCTGGCTGATGCAGCCGAAGTTAAATCGATTACAAAGTTCTCGCTGACTGTGAAGAACGAGCCTGTTTATTCAATTTCCAGAAAAAATTCTGATCTCGTGTTTGATTTCGCGCAGATACGTTTGAAATGCCGACTTTGCAAGTAATCTATCTAAATATTTACTGTCAGCGATTGACTGCTCTCGGCTCGCTCGACTGCTGTGTACACACACAGGTTTGATTGAATACCATAATCGAACTCAAAGATTCTAAAAATGCAAAAGGACAACACTCTCGTACAAGTTTCACACGTATATTTTACTTGTTCAAGTTCGTGGACTACATGTGTCGCCTCGTTATATATATATATATATATATATATATATATATATATATATATATATATATATATATATATATATATATATATATATATATATATCAGTCTCAGTGTGCAGAGACGAAAAAAGCAATTAGCGAGAAAATATGAAGTAAAGATGGTGATCGGGCGCAATGTAAAAATCATGCTCGAAAAAGGACACGAGGAAAATTTAATTAGAGGGAGAATGGTGACACAATTTAGGGCCGAAGCAGCTTAACGTCGAGCCTTGTCCCTCCGATGTCCATTGTCTCGGCTTGCACACACTGAGAGCGGTGGCCGCGAGCGTGCCGATCAAAGGTAGAATTAAGAGAACGACGATAGCGGGTGCGCTAGTGGCAGGCTGTTTCTTTCGCTGCGTCGGCCCAAGAAACGCACTCGCTCCCGGCTCTCTCTCTCATGGTTAAGGAATGCCCTTCGATAAGAAAGAAAGAAAGAAAGAAGGAAAGAAAGAAAGAAAGAAGGAAAGAAAGAAAGAAAGAAAGACAGAAAGAAAGAAAAAAAGACAGAAAGAAAGAAAGAAAGACAGAAAGACAGAAATAAATAATAAATAATAAATAAATAATAATTAAATAATGATTAAATAATAATTAAATAGTAGTGAAATAATAGTTAAATAATAGTTAAATGATAATTAAACAAACAATAATTAAATAAATAATAATTAAACCAACAATAATTGAATGATTAAATAAAAACAGGAATATAGAAAAACCGAAAGACAGAAATAAATACAGAAGAAAAGACAGAAATAAATACAGAAGAAAAGACAGAAATAAATACAGAAGAAAAGACAGAAATAAATACAGAAAGAAATAAAGACAAAAAGAAGGGAAGTAAGAAAGAAAGAAAGTAAGTACGGGGGTTAATGCTCACCCGGAGCTTCGAACACCCGCCATCATTCACTTCGTGGATATGCTGTGATTTTTCACGCAGGTAGATACTCTAAAAAATGATCCAGTAAAAAGGGTGTCTCCTTTTGCGCCGCCACAGTAATCGTCACCTGTGTTGCGTTCCTTTGTTTACATTATCGCCACGTGCCCGGCACTTTCTAGTCACCAACAACGTGCGCGTCATCAGAATGTCAAGGAATGTGGCCAGTGCCGGGTTTTCAAGAAAGGAAGCGCAAGCTGGCCCGCGATAGTGATTATTGTTGCGCGAAAAAAAGACACCCTTTTTACTCTATAATTTTTTCCAGTGACGTCGACAACACACGGCTACGTGAACCAAAGGTTGCAAGTTCGGTCCCTGTTTGCGACGAATTGTCTCTTATTCCGTCTTACTTGCTTCACATACGTATTACAGTCCTTGCAATAGACTTGAAACAGTATACAGTTAACGTCACTTGCACCTTCCCTGGCTTTATGGTCTGATCATTCTGTTCTGTTCTGTTCTGTTTTAACTGTTTTGCTGTGGAGAGGTTGAGGAGCCTATTGCCTTGGCTATTCCATATCACAAAGTTCTGCAGCAAAAAATAAAATAATAATACAGAATGGTACTCAAAAATTAACAATACGAAAAAAAAAAACACATAATAGCACTTTGAAACCAGTTCAAATAACATGCCAACACACAGTTTTCTTCAAGCAGTTCACACAGTCATAAACTACTTACACGCACACCTTACTAATCTAATGCCAGTATATACATCACCACATTTTACATAATACCCATCTCTGGCTATCAGTCATAGGCGCTTGTCCAGTCCGGTCTCCACTAAAAGTCTGTCAGGAATATTATTGCCTTTTTCTGAAGATGCATCTCAGGCCATGGTCCAAGTAGTTTCTTTATTGTTAGGGGCCGTCTGTCCAAACTTGCTAATTTGTTAATTTTTTCCTTTCCTTCACGTATTTAACGCACTCTAAAAGAATATGGCGAACATTTTCTTCTGCATGACCACAATGGCATTCCGGTGAGTTGGATCGATGTATCTTGTGCAGGAAGGTCTGATCATTCATTCACAAAACTTTATTTGTGTCTGAATACCGGTCTTTTGAGACCAAGGTGGGCCGCGTCCACGTTGGTGCCGTGAGGCCGAGCCTTGTGACGTCATCGTGGACCTGTTGGTTCTCGTAAATTAACAAACACGAGCCTCCGTAGACTCCCTTCTAGCCTCAAGTTGTCTAAGTGAATTTTCGCTATGTATGTGGATTTCCAAGTGTACTAATCTTAAGTGCAGCCCATTTTTTCCCTGTTTAACCACCTTAGTATCAAGAGAGAGATAAAGAGGTTTAGTATTTACAGAGAGGTACGCAATGGAACGATATTTTTAGACGAGTTATAGCAGCCAACGATACCGTCTACCGAAACTGAGACAGTGATTTGGATGGTCTACAGTAAAAAAAAGATAAGCCGGAAATCTTGCTTCCATGGCTGTCGAGCGCAGCTACTTGTACTTCACGTGCAATTTTTGTAATGTTTCCTTCTTTGTATCTTTCTGTATTTTATTTTTCTTAATTTCTTTCTAACCGCGTAGGATAGCAAACTGGACGCCCGTCTAGTTGACCTTTTTGCCTTCCCTTATTTTTTCTCTTCAGACAGCGATGACATTCATTATGGCTGGGAAAATTCGATACACGCCTCAGGATTAAAGCAAGAACCTTCGAAAGAGCCATGCACCCATGATTTATTTGAGTACAACGTAAGCACAAAGCTATAAAAATTTTAAAAAATGCTTGGGCTCCGCCTCCGAAACGTCCTGTTCAAAACCGGGCCAGTTAGTGTAACTTAAAAGGTCTGTTTACCTTTTGTTAGGCATATTGTAATCGTTAGTCATATTAAAGTATTTTCATCAGCTTGTAATATGTGCTGGGATGTCAGTGAAATATGCCTATAATTATAAATTTGCCACCTAAAACATTATAGCACTCAAGCACCAAAGTATGACAAGATCAACCATCTTAAACAAGCGCAAGTGTTTGAGGTCGGAGAAATGAGCGAACGTAAGTGAATGCACGGCATATCCAAGATCTCTTTGCGGTGGTGGCTGTAGGCGGACCTATAGTGCTTTAATATGTTTCAAGTGAATGCAAGGCGTAGGTTGGTGGGAACGCATTTGATTATTTGATTGTTGCACTTTTGCTTTTAACACTTCCTTCGCTAACCTGTTAATCAGCTCGCCCGGCGCCAGACGTTTACCAAGCCCACCTATATCCGCCACAAATGTTTAGAGAAAAGAAGTTGGTGTCTTGCTTCGGAGAAAACGCTTAGAGTATGGACAGGTCAAGTGGGCGACCAGAGAGTATCGATCGACCGGAAAGTTTTCTAATAACGCCCCAGACTTTTCTCATAATGCATCGGTTAAGAAGGCTCTCGTGCCGAGCTTTTGGGGTTCACCACGGGTTATAGCAAAACGGTAGATTCCCACACGCCACCTAAAAACGCCGACATTTCCCAGAAGCATCTGAAAGTGCTGGTGTGGTCTCAGCGTCGATGCCTTTCCTTGCATTCTGGAAGCACATGCAATTTACAGCGTAATGAATTCTGCTAACCATGGGTCAGAAGGTCTGTGACCCCGTATTTCGGTGTCGGCGTGATACGGCACGGCGTAATGAAATGGTATTCCACAATCCGTGCGACCACCCGTAGGTAGCGGAGAGAAGAACTATGACAGTAAGACTGAAAGTATTTTAGGAGAGAAATGTTAAGTGAAAGACAAGGAGGTTAATGAGAAGAAATTTCCCAGTTTTCTACCCTGCACTGGGCAAGTACCGAGGTAATGGATACTTTCCTTATCTGGGCACTTACCAATTCAGCAATATCTGCGGGCGTTCCTACGTTCACTTTATAAGCTACTTAAGTGGTTGCAAACTGGGAACGTTAATCGTCGTTGCTCGTATCCACGATGGCGAGTTTGGAACGCTTTCCTTTGGCTGCTGGGGTGGCGCCAGATGGCAAAGATGCCTTAGTGTCTCGACATCTCTATCACACTGCCACCCTACACAGGGGAAAGGGACGAAAAAATAAAGACAGAGAAAAAGAGAGAGGTGGGAGAAGACGTACTCACAGTCGCACACTTTAGAGTCATAATGAAACAATCAGTAGATAATTGCCGGTGCAAGTCTGATACCAGTCCTTCAAAACTGGTCAATTCCCTGCTTTTCCGTGCTGTCCTACGGCTTTTTTTTTTTCAATTACAGTTATCACACTTAACTTAGAGCTCTACAATTAACGCCCACCCTACCTTCTTTGGCTTCATTATTTGTTGATATCATTAGGGTTATAAAAAAACGAAAGGAGCCTCCAAAATTTCCTTTGTGCATTGTAATATATTTATGATTATTTACGAGGAAGGTGGCTGCTAAGCATAGTAAAATGGTTTCATTGAGCTGTAAGTTGTGCATTGCAACGCGTAGGTAAAAGCCAGCGATAATCTCGATGCGCCGGCGGAAGAGGATGACTACTCTGGCTGGAAATTGCAACTAGAACAACTCCTCTAAAACCAACCCGTCATGCAGTTCTAGTAGCAACGGTTCTGAAAGGTCGCGGGGTCGAATCTCGGCCCCAGTGGCCGCATTCCCACGGAGGCGAGATGCACCAGACAGTCCAAATTTCCGGAGGTTTTCATTAGGCCGTCGCTCGTTGTTATAGCCTAGTTTTGGAACCTAACACCCCAACAGTTATCGCGATTAAAGCTTGTCGGTTCGGTAGCATCGTAAAAAAAAAACTGCGTAAGAACTCCGGGACAGAAGCGGCACCCACACGAGCATTCTTTTAAGCAGTAGTGCATCGGGTTTCAATGCCATTGTTTCCAAGACAAAGGCAGGGTATTCACACTTTTGAATTGACCCAGGAAGTTTCTGTTGAGGACTTTATTTGATTTTAAATTGAGAGCTGCTTTTCTAGGACCTTAGCACATCCTGGATCTACAAGCCGAGGAACAAGATACCTGTGGTTCGATTCATATATGCTCACTCCATGCTGGTAAAACATGCAATCATTTCATCTCGGACGCAGATTGCCTTAATGGCACATATCAAGAAAGTTCAACTAAGCGGCAAGTAATGTCAATGAGGGTGATTTATCTGTCGCGAAACTTTAGGTTACTTCACTCTCCGCTGAGTGAGACCTTCAAGAAGCACG
The DNA here is from genome assembly GCF_043290135.1 of Rhipicephalus microplus. Classification (NCBI taxonomy): domain Eukaryota; kingdom Metazoa; phylum Arthropoda; class Arachnida; order Ixodida; family Ixodidae; genus Rhipicephalus; species Rhipicephalus microplus. The sequence continues at coordinate 12,440,246 of NC_134708.1, read as the reverse complement.
TCATTGAGACAATATTTGTCTGCTAATAGTTTTTTAAGACGTGTTCGTCTTACCACACACATATTCGTCTGTTGTTTCGATAAATTTTGAGTTGATAGTTTGCAGCATATCTCGTGTTCCCTTCTCAGAGTTATCGTTCGTTTGATCAACAACATGCTAAGAAAACTTACGGTGAGAAGTTCCGCTGTTAACGGCCTCTTGCAACGTAAACGAAAACTTAACCACGAATGAAAACGTTGGTTAGAGCGACATTTTGTAATCAACGATTTCTAAACTCTCCAAGTTTTTTTTTTTTGTTTTTACCGTACTTCCGCCTTCTTTGAACATCCCACTAAGTGCCTCTGAAGTGTGAATGAATTAGTATGCACGCGAGCGCGCCATACCGCAGAATCATTTGCATAACTGAGCTGAAAATGTCTTGCGGCAATAATGATGACACTTTTTTTAACACTGCCACCACTTCAAAAAATAGTAAAAATTGTTCAGGCCGTTTCACTCTCTTGAGGGGAGAAGGGGCGGAAGAGTTCTGCGAATTCGCCTAAGAAGATACCTATTTCAAACGGTTATTTGCATGCACAACTCGTAGTGCAGAGACTGCGACGCAGTACGTGAGAGATATAATGATTACGTGATTTGGCAGAACTAGTAGGACAAATCAGAATTAGCAGCCAGTTTTCCGCGAAAGTTTAGAGAGGAAACAACCTTAGTTGTAACACGTGTGAAATACGCGCGTCATTGCCAAGGAGGCAGATGGTGGTGTCAGTTTTGTAGGACTTTGGCAAAAAAGATTCAGCGTATTAATCGTATACGTGCGCGTGGTTCTAGTTCAGGACAAGTGGGGTTGGTGGGAGGAGGGCGATGGCTGGTCGCAGTGCCCCCCCCCCCCCCTTATTATGCCAATGTATGAGGCTCACTTTGCGTCCTCCCCCCCATAGCAGAAGCACCCCCTTCATGTAATGTCAGTATGTCAGGCTGGTGCTCCCTTCTCCTGTTGTGTGACTAGAGAGCGTCGTACCCCCCCCCCCCCCCCCCCGTCTTCTACGCACCCCGCATCATATTATTATTGATACGCATTTGAAAGTTATATTGTTATTGATGCCTTGAATGTACTACCCTAAATTTGAAGGGAGCTTTCACATTTTATGATTTTGGTCCACCCTCCCCGCGTTCCCCTTTGCTTTCGATTATTGCCGCTAGCGGAATTTCGAAATTCTCGGAAGTGACTAACCTTCCATCTCGAACAACTGCAACCTTTTGAATATGCGGAAGTGTTGATCGTGGTGGATTCAGTTACTTGTAGAAAACAAAGGGGAACGCTGCGATGCAAATTGCGGCAGCTTGAGTGAGAAATACGGGTGCCAGCCGGACAACGCAAAGCCCCTGAATTATTCAGGCGCTTTAGGAAAACACTGTCAGCAGCGCTAGGGTCAGAAGAGGAAATGAGAACTTTTGAGGCCAGCTTAAACACTTAATGCGCCTATATACTGTTATATTGTTTTGTTAACTATCGCCAGACTGTACAATGTAGCCGAGGCCTTTGTCAGGCAACCCAGCCTTTAGCCCGGGGTTCCTCCTTTGTATAAAAGGAAATAAACTTCACTTCACTGCTTTACTTCACGCGCTTCCACAAGGTTCACAAACGGCGCAGCCATGCAACTAGCCGGCGCTAACGATTTTGTGCCAGCTTAGATGCCGCTTACTGCGAAACAGGTACGACACGTGTGGTGTAAGGTGCTCGTTATTGCAGTCGGTATAATTCAACATAAGGAAAATAACGGCGTTTTTTCCTCTTGATTCTAGTCAACTGCGCAGGCAGATGCATGGTTACGGCTTGAGTGAATATTTACTTCGCAAGATTCATGCAGAAAGCACAGCAAAACAAGTACGATAGTTGCAGCCCGGAAATAAATTTACTGGAACGAAATAGAAGTAGAGCGCGAAAAGGGCGAGAGAGACAAACGTGTGAAGAGTTTCCACTAAGGCTCACAAAGCTTGGCACAACGAAGCACTTCTCCTCCCCCTCTTTTATGTACAGACGGGTCCTCTGTTAAAGGGAACACCTGCGTGAGCAGCACGTTTAGATTTTACTATCTTACGGGATCATAGCGGCTTAGATGGGCATAAGACTACTGGTGGTTGAAAGTTATGACTCCTCTTGACAGACTATTGACTTGCATAAAGCATCTTTCGTAATCTACTTGCTCTTATAGAGGGCCAGGAATAGTGATGGCGTGCATTCGAGTGTTCTCTTTAACATTGGACAATACTGTACTCTATAAGCGTAGTTCAATAAACGCGGCAGCAATATGTTAGAATGACTGAGCATGACAGCTCAGCTGATCGACCGAGAATAAGCGCTTTGAAGCTGCTCTAATGGACAATGACAAATTGAACTTTTTTTTTGTAGCGCGTACTAATTCCCGTACAGTAGAGCCGGTGTATCCATACACTGACCGCATTTTTAGGTGGTCTACAGGCTGCACAAATCAATTTTTGTAAGGGCAGAGCCGTCATCGATATGGGTCACCTAACCAAACGTGCTGAATAGAAAGAGATTATTCTTCAATAACTCTTCTTGGTACGTTGTTTGGAGTTGAAACGCTATTTGCAAGCCCCGCCGTGGTGGTCTAGTGGCTAAGCCACTGAGCCACTGACGCGCAGGTCGCGGGATGAAATCCCGCCAGCGACGGCAGCATTTTGGCTGCTGTAGGCCTGTGTGCTCAGATTTGGGAGCACGTTAAAGAGCCCCAGGTGGGCAAAATTTCCGGATCTCTCCACTACTCCGTCTCTCAGAACCATATGATGGTATCAGGACGTTAAGATCATCATCATCATCATCATCATCATCATCATCATCATCATCATCATCATCATCATCATCATCATCATCATCATTATTATTATTATTATTATTATTATTATTGTTATTATTATTATTATTATTATTATTATTATTATTATTATTATTAATATTATTAATATTATTATTATTAATATTATTATTATTAATATTATTATTATTAATATTATTATTATTATTATTATTATTATTATTATTATTATTATTATTATTATTATTATTATTATTATTATTATTATTATTATTATTATTATTATTATTATTATTATTATTATTATTATTATTATTATTATTATTATTATTATTATTATTATTATTATTATTATTATTATACGCTATTCGCAAATATGTCAGCGCATAGCGCAAGCTTTCACGGGTGTTCCGCGCGCACGCCTAGCCATCACGTGTGCCAGCGTTGCGCAACTGCTAGTGTCGGAAAAGCCAAAGCAAAATAGCGAGGGCAGAAAAAAAAGTGGGGAAACTTAGTAACCCTGCAGCTCGCGAAGTCGGACGGCATCGGTAATGCGAAAAGATGGGCGCAGTCAGCCGCAGCTGTCCTGAAAACGAGGCCGTTCGTGCAGCATGGCGATATCCAGAAAACGATAGACCCCAGGGCGAGCGGTTGGTGCCACATTGGTTTAGTCGTTGCTGCACGCTAAATTGCGGCACTACATATGAGAATGAGTGCCTGGCTAAGGGGATGCTGTTGCGGTGGGCGTTTCTGAGTAGGCAACAGCGGATGGCCAAATGATGAGGGGAGGGGGTGCGTAGGAGAGAATGCGTGTGCATGCAACAGGGAACGATCGCTCAGCGACGATCAATTTTAATAAACTCCCTAACCAACGTGACTTTCTTAGCGAACAATTTGTGCGCTGCGCGGTGTTGCGTGTGCGCGTTCGGTCCATCGATCGTAATCGAATCTGGTCGCGGTGCACTTTTTTTTTCTGTTTTGTACACGCGTTCTTCACGCATTGCTTGTTTTGTCACTGCGTACGAAGGAAGGAAGGAAAATAGAGGGAAAAGAAAGGCAATGAGGTTAGCCAGCCTATAGGCAGCCGGTTTGCTACCCTGCGCATGGGAGAGGGATGGGGGAGATGAAAGAGGGCAGAGAGGGAAGAGAGAAACAGCACATTCGGCAGCACAAGCGCGCACACTCAGTCATAGTCCAGTCTTGTCTTTCGCGGTGTGTGACATTGCCGTTACAGTCGCTTGTTCAAGTCGGTGTCGCGTAGGAATCTCAACAGAGCTTTCGTCGCCTTCTGTTTCAATGTCTTCTCTCGGTCATTTGACAGAATAGTGTCCACAGACATTTGGCTGTTGTCGATGCGCGCAAAAGCGGACGCCAGTGACTGTCTCTGGGTTTCATACAATGGACAGTCACACAGGATGTGGTGTAGCGTCTCTTCGCAATGACAGGCATTGCAGAGAGCGTTGTCGGCCATTCCTATGACAAAGGAGTAAGATTTTGTAAATGCCACTCCTAGCCATAAGCGATGAAGAAGGGTGGCTTCTCTTCGGTCGAGTCCAGTGGGCATGCGGAGAGCCATCAAAGAGGACAGGTGGTGTTGGCGATTCGTATCGATGCTTGGTGAACATCATAGTGAAAACGTGATTTCACGCGCAAGTCGTCGAAGATTACTGACAGCATCGGTCCTCGAAAGTGGTATGGCTTCTTCTCGTGTTCCTTCAAGGGCTGCCCGCGCGGCAGTATCGGCATGTTCGTTCCCTATGATGCCGCAGTGACTTGGCAGCCATTGAAGCGTCACATGATGCCCTTTCTCGAGTAAAGTGTGGAGAAGGCATCGAATTTCGAAAAGAAGCTGTTCGTACGGGCCGCGACGCAGTGCTGAAAGCACAGATAGTAGGGCAGCCCTTGAGTCGCTGACGAAAATTATGTAGCTCGTTACGGACGTCGAGGTGAAACTTGTCTAACCAGAAGTTAGCACTGCCGGCTGTACGGTGTGAGGTGTTTTGAATTGCTATGTGAACGCATCAGTTATGTGACGCTCGATGCGGCCCTGAGCGCTGTCCTGGAGAGAAATGGAGAGAAAATGAAAGGATGAAAGTGCAGAAGTTGTGCGCTGTCCTGGACATTTATACTTAAAGTTATCTATAGAAAACTGTGGCGCTGTGATCGTTCAGTGACACCGGGAATGATGGGCAGTGCATGAATTTGCCCAATCTTTGTGCTCGCGGGCTTCAAAGGCACTTGCTGTTTTGTTCACTACAGTGTTTTGGTATTGTTCCGAACAAAAGAACAAAACGTTTTGAACTTTGTCACCCGATTAGAATTAGTGAGACTGAAAAGTTAAGGCGTTGAAGTTCAACGGCCGAACACTTGCTGATTGTTGTTTTATAATAAAGCAGTACCAAGCCACGTGAATCCAAACGGAGACGAAAGTTGGAAGACTATAGGCAAATCCATGTGATACGCATTATTCCCACGCTTAACACACTTAGAAAAAAAGTTGGAAATCACTCAGTTCACGCGTGTGTTTACTTGTTTCCGGAGTATTTTAGTACTTTCGCGGCATACGTTTACTAGCCAGTAGCTAGTACAGCTGGTAATTTTAGCCATTGCTAACCGGGGAAGCTTTCTTAGCGCTTTTAACTAAGCAGCTACTAAGCCACCTACTTTGCCAGATCTTTCGTAGACGCTGCAGTACATCCTGCCATATTGGTGGCATCGTAAGCAAAATGTAGGCAAGCTTTAATCTTATTGACTGTTTATAAAAGTTTCGTGCTTCGTCAACAAACCTGAGCGACCGCCTGTGAACTGTGTGTGCTCCCCGAGTGTGCTCGTGATTGTGTGTACCTTCTCATCTTTGTGCAACCTCTTTTCTCCCCTTTATCCCTTCCCCAGTGCAGGGTAGCAAACCGGATATGCGTCTGGTTAACCTCCCTGCCTTTCCTTGTATCTTTATCTCTCTCTCTTCGTGCTTCGTAATGGCCCACATATAAGCAAGTAGAAGAGCACATGGTGATATGTAGAAAACATTTATACGAGAAATTATCTGGCTTCTAACCAGTACACGATGTGCGATTCCAAAGTAGGGGCGTACAAAGCCTTCAAACGACTTTCACAGTAGAAATCTGTTATGTCGAAGATTTTCGCGTGCGTTTGCGTACTTGTACGTTTGTGTACGTCTGGACCCATACCTACGTCTTTCCATTACATCTGGGTTTCCAGATCTGAGACAACCGTTTTCTGTCGCACGTGGGTTGGGGTGTCTTTTACGAACGCCTTTGCTTGCCGCATCGAATGGGTGGACAGCGCTGCGTGTGATCATTGCGGCGCTGACGAAACCACCGAACATATTTTGTGTCGGTGCCCTCAGTACAACTGTCAGTGACAGTCCCTGTCAGCAGTGTTTGCACGCCTCGAAGACCAGCCGCTTTCCGAAAAATTAATTTTACACTACCGGAATGATCGAGCTGCGCGCCAAAAAGCGACGAAGGACCTCCTGAAGTTTCTGCGATCAACCTGCCTCGTAAAAGTTTGTGAAGTTTTGGTGTTTTTGTGTGTTTTCGCTTACGTCCCGCTCTCTTTCTCTCATTCCCCTTTTTTTTTTTCACTTTTCTGTCTCCCATTTCACCTTCCCCAGTGCAAGGTAGCAAACCGGACACGTGCATTCTGGTGAACCTCCCTGCCTTTTATCATACCATGAATATCTCTCTTTCTCTCGCTTGTGATGCATGCATAGGCATAAACCTGACTTTTATGGGTTACTAACAATTTAGTAATGGACTAACAAGCACCATTCACTTACTATGTAGTAAATTTCGCTAACGTGCATTTCACTAAAACCTTCACTTTCTAAGAGGCTAGTATTTTATGTGAGAAGTAAACAGGTAGTATTTGGTTAGTGAATATGCCGGCCTTTTTTTTTTAGTTGCTGAAGTGCCATGCGGTGCAACTTCCATAGAGACCAGCGCCAAAGTTTTGTCGAATGTATTTATAGGAAACACCATGGTTCTGGATTTACTTATTCAGGTTTTTGATACTTTGACAATTTTGTTTTATTTTGAACGATTTTCGTTGTTACAATTTTTTCTTCTATATAAGATTAAAACTTCAACTTCAGTGTCTGTACTGGGCCCTCGTGTAAAGATTTATGAAACTATGGGGTTTCATAAATCGAAATATGGGGTTTCATAAATTGCGCGAGCAACTGTTCGAGATCACTCTGTCTCCCTGTCTGTTTTCCTTAACTCGTATTTCTTCATTCCTGGGCAGCGTAGCAAACAGGTTACTAGCACAAGGAATGAAGAGGGCAGCGCTGAGACAAATGCAAAATACGAGATCACGACAAGACATGCGCTGTGCCAGGTTAACCTCCCTGCTTTTTTCCTTTCTCTACCTGGGCACTTGTATGTTGAAAGGCACAAGCATAAAAAAAATCACAGGACAAAAGCGTGACTGAACAGTATTTCTGCTTTACAATTGAAAATGGCCGAATACACCTTTGCTCTGTGATGTAATTAATAGTATATTGTCGCTGGTCGGTATTGCGGGGTTTGATTTTATGATGCTAGTGGTAAGAACATTATCTGACACAAGTTTTTTGCTCGATGAACTCGTTCAATTTGGTCATCATTTCCCATAATAACCGAGAAAATTGAATGGTCGTCTCTAGGTGGCTTGAGCGACAGGCACGCTGTGTGCTCTGTTCGAGAAAGTGCGGTATTCGGCTTTGTACGCGCTGTTTGCAGTCGGGCAGTGTTTCCCGAAGTTTGGGAAGGCTAATTCAATAAACCATATTTCTGGCGCACCGCTACGGAGATAAACGATGTGCCCGACTCGCAAATGTTTGCGCTGTGATTGGTGAATGCTGCACATGCGTCACAGCGTTTGCAGGATAACTGGGCTCTGACGCCGTTTGCTTGCGCTAGTATTCATTGCTCTTCAGAGTTATTTCCGGTACCTTAACTAAAAAAAATAAAACTGATCTGATTTAGCACGGGGAAATCAAACAACATGAACCGTCATTTCCTCGAACATACATTGCGCCTCCGAAAAAATCGTACTGGAAAGATGATGATTACAATGGTTGACGTCGCCACTGCAGTCTAAATAATCATTATTGTTGTCCTAATAATATTATTGATAATTAATTTTATTAACGCCTTTATAACACTTCCAGTATTTGTGAGACCATAGGTGCTGCACACGCAGATTGCAAATGTAGGTAGAAGATTACGTAAAACACACTACAAAAAAAAAAAACAGGATTATAGTGCAGTGGCAGTCACCACAAAGATATACAAAGTTTACTAATGGTAAGTTTGAGTGAATACGAAGCGTAAAATATACGAACACACACTTGCAACGCTTATCAGTTAAACAAACTTGTAATACAAGTAAAATACGAACTGCACCTTTGTATACCAGCGTCAACATATGAGGACAAAATATATAAGTGAAATGGTATCAGGCTAGCCAACGCGTTGCCTTGAAAGTCGATTTGGAATGTGTGAATTACTTGAGCATTTAATAAAAAACATCCGAATGTGTCATCTGGGAGCATGCGCCACAGTGTTGTAGTAGTAATGGTGCTCAACTGCGGCCCCTGAGGTCGCGGGATCGAATCCCGGTCGTGGCTGCCACATTTCCGATGTAGGTGTAATGCTTGAGACCCATGTGCATAGATTTAGATGTTCTTTCTCCACTGCGTCCGTCATAATCATATCGCGGGACGTTAAAATCACAGTTGTAAATTCTGTAAGGTCACCTGTAGAGGTTTATGCTCACGTTTTTGTGACAAGTTCACTATAAATTCGTAAGACTTTTTCAGTTCGATTTCAATCAAGAAAATTATTGGTTTATCCCGTTTTCGTTTGAGCTTTGTTGCACAGTGAGCGTATAAATTTTCAGAACTTGAGTTGTCACGGCGGCATTGGACGACAGGCATACTGAGTTCATGTAAGAAGCTGGTAGAACGCCGCATGGTATTGAGAACCGCTTTGTTGCCTTGCGGCTCTGCGCAAAACACAATTTGTGCTATAGCTAAATACGCCTTTTTGAAGTTGCATTTAGTCTCCGCCGCGGTGGTCTAGTGGCTAAGGTACTCGGCTGCTGACCCGCAGGTCGCGGGATCGAATCCCGGCTGCGGCGGCTGCATTTACGATGGAGGCGGAAATGTTGTAGGCCTGTGTGCTTAGATTTCGGTGCACGTTAATGAACCCCAGGTGGTCGAAATTTCTGGAGCCTTTCGCTACGGCGTCTCTCATAATCATATGATGGTTTTGGAGCGTTAAACCCCATAAATCAATCAATCAATCAATCAATCAATTAATCAATCAATCAATCAGAGTGGTACACAGGCAAGTAACAGTAAAACTGAGCACTTAGCCACTAATTTGCGAAACTACTACTACTACAACTACTACTGATGATGATCTTGATGATAATTTGTTCTTATTATATTTTCACGGGGTCGTGACGTCAATGAAGACTGCAGGTGGCGTGTCCAGGAATGAAACTTTCTTTTGCTGAACTTATGGCTGGGAAATGAAAACTCAAAGAGCATTACACTCTTTACTATGATAACGGTGAACAGGGCGTCGGCCATCGATAAACTGATAATCGTCGTGACGCGCCGTCTTTTATACGTCCCACATCGAACTTTCCAGCCTTATCAGGGATGGTCACGCAAGCTTTGCAATAAGCTTGACTGTTTGTGTCTTGCGCGCAATCCTAATAAAAAGGTAAACTGCAATCGTGAAGTTTCTCTAGCTATGAGCTCCGTAATATATATATATACTGTTACGTTATTGCGCACCGCTTAAAAGTCGTAGACTCAGGTAGACGAACAATCACACAAACACAAGCGCAAACGTTCAACTGGATTTATTGGACGGACTCGAGATCATTTTCCACATTCACATTTCATAGTAAGAAGTAAAGGTTAGTTCAAAGCTTGGGCTTATGTTATGGTGTGGTTCTTCGTCTTTTACTTGTTAGCGTCTTTTTTTAAGCACTGCGCCATAACCTAATGACAGATAGCTACCAACTTGCCCAAGAAAGTACCTGTAGTCTAGAACGTCCCGTCACTCAACGCTTCAACTTCACATTAAATGTCGACGGGAGCGCCATCTCAAAGCAGAACACGTAACTGCATATCAGTAATAATATGCAGCGATTCTTGACAAGCGCTACGTCGTCATCAGTCGAGCAGCGGCGCAGTCGAGCTGAAGGACAAAGGCGAGGAGCGTTCGCTGATACGGGGGTGTGGCATGGTCTGCACCGAGCATTGCTGTCTGTCTTATGGGCGTACACCACACAGAGCGAAATCGAAACAAGAAACGCACGTGGCAACATGTTACATGTTCTTCACCACGCATTAACCTCCGGAGGCAACACAAGCATAGCCGCACTTTTCTCCTATTAACTTAGTTCACACGGCCGGCCGTCAAAGCATCGAACTTGTGCTTCATCATATTGCCACGTTCCTTTCCTCAAGTTTTGTTGTCACCCCGTTACACTACGTTCAGCGCAAACCGAGCATACGATGTTCGAGAAGCTTCGAGGCTTTAGTAGATCGTTTTGTTGAGATTACGCCCACTCCAGGAACGTCACAGATTATTGGGGTACCTAAGTCGCCGCTAGCGATAACGCTAGAATATTCGATGGCAAGGGTATAAATGCCGACACGCTTCGCCGCTCGTCAGTTGATCGACGGCCGACACCCCGTTCAACGCTATCAGTCCAAGACTGCTACTGTAATACGACTTTCCGTTTACTGTGCACAGGTTCGCCCAAATAAAGAGTTTATTATTCGGCTCGCAGTCTGCTCCATTCGTCTACATCACGACACCGTGAGAATATTGTAAATTAGCGCTACTTAGGAATTACTGAAAACGCTCACACGTTCACACTGGCTTCTACTCGAGAAACGGACGCACACGCGCACGCGCACGCGCACGCGCACGCGCAGACACGCGCACGCGCACGCGCAGACGGACACACAGAGACACACACACAGAGACACACACACAGAGACAGACACACAGAGACAGACACACAGAGACAGACAGACACACAGAGACAGACAGACACACAGAGACAGACAGACACACAGAGACAGACAGACAGATATCAGGAATTACGAACTAGCCCAACAGCAAGTTTTAATGACGTTGCGGCTACCGCGAAGACATCGTAGCCACTGGTGGCTACACAAAAAAGAGGGCATTTCGTACAGTCCAATGGTTTTGTAATGAAAACTGAATACTATCAGCAAAGGAGATAGGTTTAATTACAGTCCCGGTAGCGTGATAGAGACGGTCGCACAGACCACACAGCGCTTAGACGCCTACACATATTTTCGTTTACTGTAGACAAAAACAAATACTCCGGCGACTAATGAGCATACAGTCTCGGGATTGTCTTGCGTCGCGTTCTGGCGAGAGTGATTCATTATTCGCGCCTATTTTCGAGGAGTGGGCTCGAGCCGACGGCAAGAAATTATTGCAGCCGCCTACCCCCCCTGTACGCCAACACAAAAACAAGAAAGACGTATTGGCCTTATCCCCAAGCCCCTAAAGTAGGATGATATAGTGGCGCGGCCGGCGCTGGTCTCCGTGCGTCCACGCCCGTGCTCAACGCAAGCACAAGCTGAGGTGTGAGAGTGGCCGAGCAATCTCCCCATTTCCAGCGAGACCAAACACCGCCGAATATCCGCCCAAGGTAAACATCGCCACGATATAGATCCTTGTTCCGCTTGCCCGCTGTCGTGCCCGTTCTGTCTTGTTTTTCGCGTCGCGCTTCAGTTCAGGTGTATGTTGAAGATATCGCATGGGTCAACACGCTCGTGCCTATCCCGCGAGTAATTGCATCTTTCGTGGAAACAGTTTTACGGGAGGTTCGAAAGTACGCAATTTCGCCTCCCGTCTGTGCGCTTGAGTACCGCTCAGTCATATATCATGAAATAGTTCCAGGACGTACGGTCCGCTAAGGCGTTCTAGTACCTAGACTGCTTGCCAGAAGGTCGCGGGATCAAATCCAGACTGCGGCAGCCGCATCTTCAATGAAGGCGAGAACGCTCGAGGTCCGTGTGCATAGATTTGGGGGCACGTTAAAGAGCCCCAGGTGGCCCACATTTCCGGAACCCTCCACTACGGCGTCTCACAATCGTATCATGATTTTGGGGGCACAAAACCCTAACTAATAATAATAATAATAATAATGATAATGATGATGATGATGACGACGACGATGATGATAATGATGATAATATAATAAAGATAATGTTATTGTTGTACATAACACACAAGTATGCGGTAAGACCGCTTTATTTGGTTATTATACTCTTGTGAGAAATTCAGTTTTGTCATTGGGAGATCACTTTGTCCATTTAAAAAGGTCTTGTGAAATTTCTGTAATGCATTCTGTAGTAGTGTGTTGTGTGTAGCGTCGAATGGTGAAAAAATTTAAAAATAGTTATGGGTAATGGTGTACTAAAAAACAAGTTATTCGTGTTCGATGTTCGAAACCTGACCGGACAACTACAGATGTTTTTTTTTTTGCAAATAACTCTGCCAGTGACACCAGTAGTGGCTTCAAGTCACCGTGTACATCTTTGAAATATACTTTAAGTATCGCCTTCTGGTTGCCATTGTGCACTGCACTTACGGTCGTATTGCAATTGCTGTGAATATGCGTTGTTGAAAAACGGCAACGCGCTTGTGTCCAATTAAATAAAGACTCACAGCATATTTACGGAGTGAATGTTGATGAGTGGGGCGAAGGGTACGTCCGTCAATCCTTCCGTGTGTCCAACGGTCCATGCATGCATTCGATCGCATTCGAGAATGCAGACGGCGCACGGGTAACACCGACAGGACGTGAGCTAAGGAAGCCGATCACACGCGTCTTCAATGCGCCCGCCGCTATGATTGGTCCATGGCGCACCGACGATCCGCCATGTACGGCAACTATCCAGGAAACTGAGAGAGGCACTCGTTCTCCGCTTGGTTGGCTACCCTACACATGAGGTGGAAAAAACGGTAATAATGAAAAGGAAAGAGATACGGAGAAAAAAGAAGAGTAAGAAAGAAATGGTTAAATAGACAGCTCGAGACTACAGCACACGGTCTCCTGTTGTTAGTTCACAAGCACTCATGCAGTCCGGTGGTCCTCAAGAAGCACAAGAGAGCTCTCGTGGTCTTGCACTTATGTGAGACCGTCGGCCGAGGTCCCAGGATCTTTTTCTGCAAGTAGTATTGAATCCAGGTGACTTGGCTTCCATACCGCATTGTTGAGTCCACTATGATGAGCAGTGGCATAAAATGCGCTCAAGCATTTCCTCAAAAGTAGAAATGTTGCATGCCACAGTGCTGGCCATCCAAATAAGACACGAATACGCGGTTTAAAGAGAGCATTACGAAGCAAGGAAGAAAAGGAAGTATTACGTGTGGTCTACTTGTAAAGGGAACATTCGAATGAGCACATTTCATATTGTTAGTTTTGTAACAGCAACTGTGTTTGAAAACATAGTTTGTGAATTGCACTTGTCTTTTGAAAGCAGTCACCACTGTCAAGAATCAGTTGTGCTATGCTAATCTAACCACTGTTGTTTTGCAAGAGCGTGAAATACTGACTAGGCCTGCACGCAATTGTTGCCTTTAAGGGTGGATCGACCCTCGAATGAGGTACGCATACTTCGTTTTTTTCTGGTTCCAAATTTCCAGAAATCGTAAAAGCCTCTTCTTTTGGTTGTCCTGTAGAGCGTACTTTCTTACACAAGCATTAACGGACGGAGAAACATGTCTTTAATGCAAGCGTGACAAAACACTTGTCTTGTAAAGCGTGCTCTGTTACACTAAGAGTATTACACTGAAAAATCCGTCATAAAGAACACGAGACCAATTACTTTCCCTGTATAAATGCTCTGTTACGATAATAGTTGTGCGATAAGAAACTATCATTAAAGACAAGAAACAAAATATTCCTCATGGAAAGCATGCTCTGTTACTCTAAGAATCGTATATTGAAGAAGATATCCTTAAAGGCAAGAGACAAGCTCTTTCTTCTGTAAAGCGTGCTCTGTCACTACAAGGATCGTATATTAAGAAGCTATCTTCAAGGGCAAGAAACAAGATATTTCTCCTGTAAAGCGTGCTCTGTTATTCTAAGGATTGTATATAGGAGAAGCTAAGCTTAAAGGCGAGAAACAAACTATTTCTCCTGTAAAGCGTGCTCTGTTACTCAAAGGACCGTATATTGGAGAAGCTATCCGTAAGGGCAAGGGATGAACTATTTGTCCTGTAGAGCGGGGTTTGTTGCTTTAAGAATCGTCTATTGGAGAACCTTTCTTTAAGGACAAGAGGCAAACTATTATTTTCTGTAAAGTGTGCTCTTTTACTTTAAGAATCGTCTTTTGGAGAAGCTATCTTTAAGGGCAAGAGAAAAATATTTCTCCTGTAAAGTGTGCTCAGCTACTTCAAGAATCGTCTATTGGAGAAGCTATCTTCAAAAACAAGAAACAGCATATTTTTGCTGTAGAGCGTGCTTTGTTATTCAAAGGATTGTATATTGGAGAAGCTATCAGTAAGGGCAAGAGATGAACTATTTGTCCTGTAAAGCGTGCTCTGTTACGCTAAGAATGGTATAGTGAAGAAGCTATCTTTAAAAACAAGAGACAAACTATTTTTTTAAAGTGTGTTCTTAACACCAATAGAGATATTTCGGAGAAGCCATCATTAGAAACAGGAGACAACTTACTGGTGGTGCAGAGCGTGTTCTGTTATAGGGCAAGTCATGTTTTGGGAAAACGGTTGTTTTTAAATGCGAGAGAGAGACAGACATCACTTTATTTAAAAAAGCGAGTTATTCGGGGATCTGGGCAAATATCCTCGAATTGAAGCGATGACTTAGGACGAGACAAACAATTTTAAGTATGTAAAGTGTGCTGTTACACTGATAGTCGTACATTGGAGAAACTATCAATGGTGCCTTAAGGGCCGGAGACACTTGTTCTGTTAAGCATTGTTTGTTACACGAACAGTCACATATTGATGAAAGCAGGAAAAATTTAAGGGCTGGTTTTTCTTTGTATATATTATTTTTAACGATATTCTCGTTACGAAGCATGGGTCTTCTTCTGGCAGACTTGATGCGTTGACAGAGTGTGCGAGGGACGGTTGGTCAGCTGCCAGCTCTCAATAACATCTCGTGCTACGTGACGCCAGCAGGCCAGAAAGGGTTCCACACTCACCGTAATGGCTGCTGGGGGCACTGACTGATGCCACCTGGTTTATATGCACATGTAGGTATAACCTTTAAAGTGGACTGAGGGATGCCCGCCGTTGTAGTTAAGAGATATAATATTGCATGCGTTATTCGAAAGTCGCATGTTCAGTCCCTTTCAGTGGCACATTATTTCATCGTACACTTTTTTCCTTCACATGTACATTGAAATTGCTACTAATAACATCCCCTATACATTTTTGGCATCATTATTTGTTTGTTCTCAATAATATACCTGGGAAACGACGGTTAAAGGCAAGTGATTAAGAAAACTTGGACACATGTTCTTCGCGATCAGCAGTAGAAAACGTTAGCGTAATCGGGCTGCATGTGCATCGCCTCCTCACTCGCTAGTCTAGCTTCCGTCGTTTTCGTGGCATGCGTCAACCATGTCGTAAGGAAATGAACTGTGCACGTAACATAAGGAAAGCGTAGCGCTATCTTTTGAAATAGAACGAATCAAAGCAAAATTTTGTATGTTGATATAAAATAAATGCTCCTCTTTGATCAGTTTAGCTGTTGTTTGTTCGTCCAGGGAGATTCGGTCACTGGTGTTGGCCATGATTACGACGCCATTGTATTCGCGACAGTGTGTGCGATGCGCTAAGCGTCGTCATGTATCTGCGAGCCTCTCGACCTGCTTATGATAATACTCAGGTAAATAGAGAGTTTTACTTCGACGTTTTAACGTCGCGCTACAATCCGAGTTCACTTGCTAAGCTGCAACGGGACACCGTACATTTTTCAAGCTTTAGTTTTACGTTTTCTGTTCCGGAGTTACCTTTTTACAATTACAGCGCCCTCTGACCAAGTTTTACCGCGTTAAATAAAATACAGACTAGTTTTACGTGGTACAAACTCAATTGTTCGCATATTACTCACGCTTGCTCTTACGAAGCGGTACCAGTTCATTTTCTTGAAGCGAAATTACGCGTCGGCTTCAAGATAGCCACGCAATAGTCAGCGAGGTAGTATGACAGAGCACGAGAGAGGACGCGCTCTGCTTCTCCCTTACGCTTGGAAACACGGCAGCGATGCTCTACGCTCCGCTTAGCCAGCCCGTAAGTGGAGCGTGGGCCTCGCTCCACTAACCCGCTTACGGCCCTATACGTCCATACGTCCATACGAACGCACATACGTCCTCCGCTTACGTAGGATGTATGCGCGTTCCCGCTCCGCTTGGCTGCTAAACGCCGAACGAAATCTCTCTAATAAGGTTATTACGCCTTCTACGAGATGCGAAATTCACTTGTATGATGAGCTTGCACGACAGATTTTGCACTGGCCAATTTCTGTCACGGGTTCATAATTTCTGGCTGCCAGTAGTTTTGAGGCTACTCTTTTTGTGGCCGTAAAAAAATGTGACGAACGCTGTTTCTAGAAAAGAGCGCTTTCTGAAAAGATCGCCCGCTGCCGTTTGTCTCCGGGTCAAAAATCTCTTTTGGAAGGAGTCCTCGCTCAAATGACTTTGAAGTGCCCCTGAGACTGGAGTTTAAAAGTAATATATTGTGGGAGCCGTCGTTAAAGGAAAGAGCTGAAATACTTGCCTGGGAAACGTGATTTTTCCCATTTTGCTGATTTATGTCAAGAAATTAGACGGGAGCCAACGCTTAGACGTTAGTATCATTCGGTGCACCAACTCTTCAGATGAAGCTCTTTCGAAAATAGACGTTGTTTTCAGAGAGAGAGAGAGAGAAACAAGCAAGTGAAATAAAAAGAGAAAAAAACCCAAGAATTTTTGCAGACAGGCACTGTTGAAATAAATTATTATCGCGCCAACTTGTAACAATCTACAGTCGTGAGATGCACTGCACCACAATTTTAACAGTTAGTACTTGGTTAATGTGGTAACAAGAACCGTAACAATTTCTACTTATTTAGCGGAACTACCCAAGCTACGTTCTCCCTTTTCATGCCGGGCATTCACAATTTCACGTAGTGTGTTCAAGGCAATTCCTGTTTTTTTTAATAACAAGTGACTGCTGTAATGGCACTAAGAACAATGCTTAGCTTGTAGGCGTTAACTTCCACACGAGGCAGATACTACCTGTAAGCTAGAAGGAATGAGCTGACTGGTTTGTAAAATTCAACCAGGATTTCCAAGTCTAAACTTGTGAATACAGTATGAACTTAATTTTTTCAGAGTCGAGCTAGAAAACACGAGTGCTTCTAATAAGCGTAGATGCTTCATACATTTCTTGTAAAGCACCTCCGGGGAAGTCCACAGCTATTTGAGTTACTCACTTTCGCAACATAGTGTAGGGGCTACCTTATTTAAATTCCTGGCAAGAGGTGCCTTGCGAAACTTCGTGTTAGGCCGTGTTTGAGGGTGTATTTCTCGCCAAAGCATAATTTTCACATGCTGGACCAACTCGCACGATGTTGCTGTGCACACGCTCTGACACGCGTTAAGCAATCTACCTTCCTGTACGCCACAAGAGTGAATTAAATCCCATAGCAACCAGCTTAAAGATGACAAAATGGTCTTAGGTTCGAGAATTTGTGGCACCTTACTTATGGCATGGTTATAATCTCATCCTTGCTTACATAGTCTTCCACGAAATCCTTCTCGGTGGCTGTGAAGAATAGTGAGGGAGTAGGGGAGGAAGAAAGAATATAAATACAGGTGATGTTGCACGCGTTGTGTACCGGTCCATTTTTCGAGAGGCGGTGTACTCGAAACCTGGAAAGTACATTTTCACTCGTAAACGTCGGCAATAGTGCAGGTGTATATAGGCTTCATCAAGGTCCTCGGCATGATCATCGAGTGCCGCGCAACCAACACGCAAACTGTACACAAGCTCAAGACTAACCCCCGTATTCAGAAACGCCCCTTGACTCTAACTTGACTTGAAACCGCCTTCAATGCAGCGCGTTTGAAACACGTCTGTGCGTTTGCACTGCTTTGGGACCACCTATAAACAGCGCGTTCGAAACGTGTTTGCGCTGCATTTAAGTCTGTGGGAAGTCAAGTTCAAGTCAAGCAGCGTTTCTGAATACGGGGTTAAGACTGCGAATGCGATACGACTCGTACGTAGAGTAGCCTACCGGCACCATGGCCTCAAAGAAGACAACCTGCTGCGTCTTGTACACGTGTTTGCTTCGTGCTATTTTACATGCGTCGCCACTATACACAAATGGCTATCTGCTGAGCGCAATCAACTCAATGCGCTTATTTGCAAGGTGGTAAAACAAGCCCTTGGCCTCCCTATCACGACTCCAACGCACAAACTGCTTGATCTTGGCGTACATAACATGCTAGAAGAGATCGCCGAAGCTCAGGAACGCGTGCAATTGACCCGACTCACCACCATCAAGGCGGGCTACCATATTCAGCGCGAGCTTGGATTCTTCTTCTCGACGGCCAGAGACCCCCCAGAGTTGACTCTAATTACCCGTGAAATCCGCGACCTTATCACGATCGCTCCCATTCCACGAAATGTACACCCCGAATACAACAGAGGCAGGCGCCTTGTGCGGGCGACCGCCATTCTCAAGCGCATAGACATGGAAGCGGACAACGTCTTGCTGGTGGACGCCGCTGCCTATCACAACAACCGAGCCTTCGCCGCGGTCGCCTTATCATCCACGCAGCAGACTCTTAACTCTGCCACAATCCTCAACCGAAACCCCGAAGTAGCGGAGCAAGTAGCTATAGCTATAGCTATGCTCGACAGCAAACGGGAATTCATCTACAGCGACTCCAGGCCGGCCACCAAAGCTTTCGAACGTGGAGTCATCTCCGACCAGGCGTTACGTATCCTGCGCAAAACGGACCCGATTGCCCTCAAGCACCACACTGTCATCTCGATCCCCGCCCATCTCGGCCAGGTGCCGGGTGCCCTATCCAACCTCAACGAGATCGCCCATGATGCAGCGCACTCTCTTACCGACCGCACCGCCACAGGGCAACCCCATCTTGCTGAGTTAGACCAATGGGGATGCACCCATTACGTACAACGACATCAGAAAGCACTTTTACTTAAAACGCCGCATTTTCCCACCCCCACATCCAAAACTTAACAGACCGCAGGCGCTAACTCTACGCCTTTTACTGACACACACGTACCCAAACCTTGCCAAGCTTCACGTTTATTATCCTGATGCATACTCCAGCGACACATGCCCCTCGTGGGGACACACGGTGACACTCTCACACATGCTTTGGGAGTGTAAAACACTCCTCCTGACTCTACGGCTCAAACAAGTGGGAGAGGCCCCTCAGGAGCTCACTTTTCAGCTACCAGCAGGCCCACGAAGCGGCCGCCAGGTACTCCTTGTTGGTTCCTTCGTAGGAGACGCCCGCTACGCGCTAAGCACGTCCTTCAGGACCGAAATAAAATTTTTTCCATTCCATTCCATAGGCTGTTACTCTGGCTAAGACGCTACGCTGAAGCGACAGTTTAAAGAGTAGTGATTTTATTTTGTTCACACTCTCGGGAAATACTCGATTTTTCTTCTATGTCCGCCTTGTTGCACAACAGAAGTTGTGAATACTTTTTCTTGGCCTAAATATTACTAAGAAGCTTCACGACATTTTGGCTTTGTCTTGTACCGAAATAGCAGTATAATAACGTTGCCTTCCTGCTCACCGTTTTGAAAACTATTCACTGTCAATAGTCATGCTAATAATAGACTACCTCGCTGAATTGGCGTGCTGGTTGAGATCAGGAAGCACCGGGCATGAACTGCTAGACGAGACACAGTGCAAAGAGAGCAATTTTTGTGGGCAAGACAAAGCTCAAGAGACGTCAACTTTCCTTGGAATGTATAACGTGTCCTTTCATACTATAAATTGTTGGAGCACGTATCTATTATTTACACGTGAGGATAAATATTGTTTAATAACTATACGGTGACCATTGAGCACGCGCTGATAGAACTTACAATGGTGTGTACAAAGGGAGGTATTCTAGTTTTCGTTGTAACTGTGCCGCACAAGCCTATACTCCATCTCAAAAGCTGGTTGCAGTACTACGAAATTAGGCCGATTTCAACCAATCACGAAGGCGAGTTCATCCAAACTGTATTAATCCGTGCACATAATTAGCCGTGGTCTATAATCAGTCGAATGTCCACATTACGAGATCGTTCACATCTCTGTGGAACGAAGTTCAAATCCGGTGGGAGGAACAGAATTTTTTTAAAACGTTTGTTTAAACGTTAACCTTTCGTTGCTGCCTGGTGGCAAACACACCACAGCGCAGTGTAGAAGTGGGTTTGTTCACTTGTGTATTTAGAAGGTGTCAGCTACTGCGATTGCTCTTGGCAGAATCTAATAAAAGCATCTGAAGGTCGCCAGTGTTTACGGAGTATTTTGCCGTTTAAGGAAATGAAATTCATGGTTGACACTTTGGGATTTCTTCATGATGTCATATGCCTGAATGCTCAATTCGAAAAAAGTG
The DNA here is from genome assembly GCF_043290135.1 of Rhipicephalus microplus. Taxonomy (NCBI): domain Eukaryota; kingdom Metazoa; phylum Arthropoda; class Arachnida; order Ixodida; family Ixodidae; genus Rhipicephalus; species Rhipicephalus microplus. The sequence continues at coordinate 12,419,731 of NC_134708.1, read as the reverse complement.
CGTGAAGTGACATTATTTCTAAATGTCTTTACCTACCAAGGGCTCTTGAAGCAGAGGTCTAAAGCTTTGATCTTAGCCAATTTATGTGAAGCTTGACTGGTCAGACACGCAAACCACTGTGATGTTTATTGCAGGCGTTATTGGGAGTAACTATAATTTATAGCTATGCAGATAACATGATGCCACCACTGATTTTTCCCGCACTCTACACAATCGGCATAAAAAGGACAGGGCCAAATGGTCGGCATGAGTCTTTATTGCACCAAAAGGTTTGTTTTTCACGAGTGTTTTTCGCACTGATGACAGGTTGCTGTCCTTTTCGAAGTGGCGCGTAAGCTTGTTGAAAGTGGGGATCTCATTTCCGCGAAGGAAATTGTGTATGCACAGTCCTTGGCAGAATTCTCTGGTCAAAGCAATTGTTCAGCTTCTTTTACTGCGAAACCTGTTAAAAGATCAGAACACGGGTTAAGTGCACCGACGTGCTTGTCCGCCACCGTCGGCTGTGCGCGTAACCAGTATTGTGAAAAAAAAACTTAGTTAATAAGAAACACCAAGAACACAAAGGGGATTGGAACGTGGGTCCGCTGCATGATAGCCCAGTATTCAACCACTGAGCCACGCCATTATTTGGAAATCGTTTCTAAACTTGCTTTCGGCAGGCTTAATTTCAGGAAAGGAATCGCGTCGATATAGGTAATAACGCGTTTTAGAACATCAAAGGAACAATGTGAATTTCATGTGCGTCAATGTGCGTCAAACAATGTGAATTGCGTGAGGTGTGCGTCGTCCAATGCTCCAACCAACGTTATTAGAATCTCGTAACGTTGGCTACAACCAATTAGAAAACTTATCCTTGATCCCCTAATAACTGTGAAGCATACCCACTTCAGGCACAATTTTTGATCGTCGTCAGCCACTGCATAAAAAAAAACTGCACAGAATTTCTAGCAAATGGGTTGAAGATACCACGCTTCTCCGAAGATTGACGAAGGATAGCATACTGAATGCTGGCCTACTACACGAAAATTACGAATATTTATGGCTTAGTGGGTACCCAACGAATAGCAGCAGTTACCCAAGGAATGTTTACAAAAGGCTCTGAGAAGCCGCTCTTCCAGCTTTCGCTTTAACTGTGCTGGGCGTTCCGCGCAGGCCTGGCGTCCTTTTCCACGACAACGCTTCTTTGGTGCCAACACTTTGCTCGCCTTTTCTTTCTCAAACACCCACTTGTACAGCGTCCCCTAGCTCTCTCGTCTTAGTTAGTTGTGCACTCCTCTTAACGAGAAAATTCATGCTGGCTCCTTCTGCGAACTCATTCTGAACGTTTCTAGGACGGTTATCTCTAGCCTCTTCACTTCTTTCGCCTAAAACTTGGCTTTCGAAGAATGGCATCAACTAGACGCTACTACACTAGAGGAAGTCATGTTTTCGATGGACGGCACACCACTTTTTAGAGCCACCGCATCGTGTTTTCGACCCTCGGTTGTTTGCCCGCACGCACTAAAGATGTCATTGATTTTTCGAGAATGCTATTAAGTCGGTCCTCAATCAGTGAATATATTTCCAGCATACTTTCAACATGATATGTGAAAGTGCGAGGAACTACTTAATGGATGACGTTGACAAAAAGTAAAAAGAAACAATTTAGAATACTAAGGTGTAGATACTCAAAATAATCACAGCGAAGGACGTTTAGTTCATTTCAATTTATAGGAGCTCGCTCAAGAGTGTATTGTAGGTATTTGACCAACAAAATCCACGCCGGTGAGCGTACTACATTTTAGTACGCCGGGATAACGCCGCTACGCACTCCGTAGCTTGTGAGATTGATTATAGCGTTTTTGTAACTAACGCACTACATGTCAATAAAATGCTCAGTTGTCTTCTATAGTTCAGGAGAGGCCACTAAGCTTGAGTAAAGAAGCCGACCTGTCAGAACAACGTTATCCTGAACGTCCTGCGTGTACGTCCAGTGTGTGTATGTGCCTTTTTATTCGTTTTATTTATCTATCTCCTTCCGTCTTCTGTTCAATCCTTATCCCTCCCCCGCCTCACAAAGTACCGGACCGGTTGCTTGTGCCCCGCCGGGGTGGTCTAGTGGCTAAAATACTTGGCTGCCAACCCGCAGGTCGCGGGATCAAATCCCGGATGCGGCGGCTACACTTTCGATAGAGGCGAAAAGGCTGTAGGCCTGTGTGCTCTGATTCGGGGGCACGTTAAAGAACTCCAGGTGGTCGAAATTTCCGGAACGAGCCCTCCATTTCGGCGTCTCCTAATCATAGGGTTGTCTTGGAACGTTAAACCACACATATAAATAAAACGACCAATCAGTCAATCAATCAATCAATCGATCGATCGATCAATGAAACTGGTTGCTTTTACTAGATTAACCTGCCAGCGTTTTCATTTCATTTCTCTCTCGAGAACTTTATAGCGATTTGTGAATGTGCTTGATAGAGACGTACATGTAGTAAGCACTTTTCAGAACAGGCCGAGCATCCAAATTAAAGACTGCTCGCCAAGAGAGCGAGGATGTTCGCGTTTCGTTTTATATTACTGCCCAAATAATTCATGCTGACAGCACATGTGGGCATCGCAATCAAGACCAAAAGCTAAAACAATTTAAGGACGCTATGAGAATAAGCCCGCTACTTCACGTGAATTTCAGATATAACCTATTCTTTATTGTTTCAAAGAAAGTCTGCATTCAGGGAAGATATAATGCAAGACTATCAACACCCTACAGTGTTGACAGTAGACGTGATTACTGTGCAGATATTGATTGTAATCACTTAAGCTTTTCATCTGCGAGGTTCTCGATCTGGTAGAAAAAAAATGTTTTTTTTTGGAGAGAAGAATTAATGCATAAAAATAGCAAAGACCCAACAAGGTGGCTATTAAGAAAAGAATGGATACCCTGGGAAAGGTAACGGTAATTAAAATTTCATTGAAAAATACTGGGTCTGGCGGAAGCAGCCGCCGCACGGGTGCATTTCTTGTCGTATAACGAATCTAACTGCAAGCATTGACCGAAAGAACCTCGCTAATTCTAGGCGGATTAGTCTACAACGCAGGAAAGAAATAGGACAGCACTCGGGGCGGGGGCTCCGAGTAAACCGAAAATAAACATCACTGTAGAGTAAAGAAATATTGTTTGAGTGTCAAAAAGAAAAAAAAAGACAGTACTAGAACAATTTTAGGCACCCATACGGTTTCAGTGTGAGAGAACTCGTTATCAATTGAGGACAAAGCGCTTGTTCATTCCTTTAGGCTCTATAATAGGCCCATCTAATCAGCTTTATTCCGACTTTTCATTCCCGAGTGTGCTCCCCGAGTGTGCTCGTGATTGTGTGTACCTTCTCATCTCTCTACAACCTCTTTTCTCCCCTTTATCCCTTCCCCAGTGCAGGGTAGCAAACCGGATGTGCGTCTGGTTAACCTCCCTGCCTTTCCTTGCATCTTTATTTCTCTCTCTCTCTCTCTTCATTCCCGAATTCCGCACGTTGTTTTCTTTTGGGGGGAAGGGGTGGGGGTGGAATTCAGATATTTCTTACGAACACGCTACAAAAGACAACGTCACCTTCGTCGTTTTTATTTTTTTCAATAGGGCACATTTATCTTTATTTCGCATCGCTCAAGCGTTTGCCGTGGGATTAAATGTTGAATGAGCTCTGTTATCACTAGATAATCACGCCAGAAAGTCGTTTGCGTGTTGAATTTGGTTTGTGCGCTGTGGTTTCACGGTTTTAGGCGCTGATGTAGTAGGACTTGCTCGTATTTTTCCGCACTTTGAAGCGAACAGTGTTATTCTATAGAATGTGTTTTTTTTGTGCGTACTGTTTCCCGAGCTCTTTCCATTTGTTCCGGCCCGATTCTCGCGCGAAGAAGCTAACGAACCGTGGTATCGCAAAGTAAGGACTTCGCAATGTTTCGTAATGAATTGCTTTACGTGAGCTGCAGTGGCTTACCTTGAATTCTGGGAAACTAAGGCAGGTTTATTTTTTGGTTGACCTCCTTATCTTTCTTGAAGTTTGTCCCTGGCACCTCATGAGTAAGCCGCTCAAGATGGAGGTGTTTAATTCGTACCCTGTTCAGGAACGGTTCTTAGGTCACAAGATTATTTTTTTCTTTAGGCGTCAGGAAAAGAATCATGATTTCTCGCTTCATGTCTCGCTGCTTTTTTTTAGTTCTTTCCCAAGAACCGTGCTTGAAATAATTGTTCGTGCTCAAGCCTAATATATGTATTTTGTTATCTAAATGATGTTTTGTTCGTTTTTACATTAAACGTAGCGTGGATTCGCACACTAACTTCAATTTCATTCGTTTACTTTGTCCATGTCATGCTGAACTGAGGTATTGCTTGACCAGGAGTTGGGCTAGACTTTATTAGAGCATATTTGTGTATAAATTTCAGTAATTGTTTTACAGTGGAAGCTGTTATGATATGAGAACACGGGTCACGCGCGATGCTGTAGTTGTCCGCCACCGCCACCGCCATGTCCGTAACTAGTCTTGAAAAAGAAATGATAAATAAGCAACGTTATTGACACAATGGGATTCGAATCCGCGTTCACTGCGTGCTAGCTCAATCATCAACTAGACTTAGCTGAGGCCAGTGCTTAGCACTCGCTTCTAAGCTGGCCTTATGCAGGCTTGATGTCGGAAAAGGAATAGTGTTAATAGGTGCAATAAAGCATTTTAGAACATCAAAGGAACATCCAAGCGTGACACAATTCGAATTGCGTATTGAGTGATTCGTTCAATGCTCTAACCCAATAAAAAAAACCTGTTCCTGGTCATCTACTAACTGTGGCTCATACCCACTTAGGCATGTTTCTTCATCGTCTTCAGCCACTGCATGAAAAAAATTGCACGTAATTCCTAACATGCGTGTAGTGGATACCACGCTTCTCCAAAAAATTACGATGAATAGCATAGTGAATGCTGGCCTACTACACAAAAATTATGATTATTTATGGCTTAGTGGGTACCCAACAGTGTGCTTGTAGCAGCTACTCAAATATTTGGTGTTTAGGAAAGGCTCTAAAAGGCGCTCTTCTGGCTTTCGCTGTGACTGTGCTGTGGATTCCGTGCAGACCGGCGTTTATTCACTAATAGGGGCTTAGTAGACTTGACTTCAAAATGACCCGCATTTCTGAATTTTAAGCAATCGAAACATGCTTTATTTAGAACTAATGTTTTACTCTCAAGCAATGCTCAATGATGGTAAAACAAACAAATATACATTAAAGACATATCGTTAGTGCACCCAAATCAGCGATAAATAAAAGTTTATTTGTAACAATTTGTAGCGTTTTACGTCTGATAAACACGATTACGAGGTAGATTGCAGCTACGAATTCCTAATCAATTTTGACAATCTCGAATTGTTTAACTTAGTCCTAATTCTGAGTGTCTTGATGGTCGTGAATTTGGCCTCTGGATTGTAAATTGCTTGCAACCTCTGATAACTGCCATATTTGACTTGCATCGTATTGACGCGCTGTATTGCTCCCCTTATCAAGTGTTATTGTATTGTTTAATTTACAGGTATTAGTGGAATGTCGGGCTCAACATATTACCGGGCCTGAAGAACGCATACGCAATATGCTAAATGGACTTTTACGTTTACGTTACGTGCGCCCATTCTGATTTAACCGCGCACGCCCTATAGCTTGAGAGTTAGTGAGCCAAGCAGGCGTACGAATGACGCAAGGCCCGCGTGTGGAGAGATAGCGCATGGTCTCCTACAACGAAATCGCCAAACACTGCAGATTAGGGAGCCTGAATTACCCTCGACCACATTCCTCGTTGAATAAACAGCAGGCGACAGCATGACGCCTATTACAAACAAGCACATTTCCAAACCCAACTGTTTACAGTCATTGATATCCATATTTTTACTCAGACAAATGTAAACTCCGCGATCAGCATATTATCAGCAAACGTTATCTGGGCTTGTACTAAGCTTACGAAGGGGCCAAACACCGAGTATTTTTATTGCACAGCAGTGGGAGACCGCACTGTTTAGCTCAAACATCCAGGACCAGTTAGAAGCGATCAGGCAAGCCGCAAACGCCACTTAGGCCTCGTAGGACAACTTTAAGATGTCGTTTAGGGGATAGGATATAATTCCTCTGAAGCTTGCCGTTTCGTTGGAGGCTCTCCTCCTGCCGTGTTTACGTGGTTTACGTGCTTTACGCCAATGAATGGTGACCTTGGCGCACATTCCTTTCGAACTGAGCAAGACATTGATATTGACGGATTCACTTTGTTCACCGCCCGCGACTGGTTTTGCTTGCATTCAGGCAGCTTCAACGACAGAGTAATATGGCCAACATAGCTTGGAGCGCTCCACAGCCCAAGAAAATTGATGCAAACAATTTTTCAACATATAAAAGTTCTCCCTGGTGTCGTGGTGCATATTTTATTGTTACAGAAATGAATTAATATGGCAGCTTGCGGGAACGCAAGCAAGAATTTTTTTTTCACTTTAAATAAGGCATCTATCCTCAGCCAGGAAACGCCGCAGTCACAACATGGGTACGTAAACGCTATCCCACTGTTCTGAAGGTTACCTTCCGAAAAAAAACGGCTCTGCGGAAACGCTGTTCTGCTAACACACGCTATCACGCTAACGCTAAAGTGTCTATTGATTACGCAAATAGCGCACGTATCCGCGAATACGAGTAGAAGAAAAACATAAGTCCACGCCGAGAATCAGCTCTCAACATAGAAATTTCCCAGGTGCGTATTTTCACACCAGATGGCGCCATGTATTTGCACTTAGGGGGAAAACCTGCTTTATCTCGCGCCCTGTGTTTGAACAGAGTTCTGCGACGAGATCGAATGTCCCAATGACACGACCCGAGCCACCACAATGGTTTTTTCTGTGGCGTATTTCCTTTGGCCGTAGTTTCTTTGCCTACGCCATCATCCATTGGCATTTCTGCAAACAACCACCAACGGTTTTTCTTCTCGCAGCCGCCCCTGTAATCCTTTTCTTTTCGGCAAGGCTGACACTTTTGCAGCGGTAAACTTTCTCTGCTCTTTTTATACGCAGTTGCCGTTTCGCACGTCTTTTGCTGCTCGCTCGTGTCCCCAACTTTTTCTCTTCTGGTTTCCCCAGCCAACTCGTTTATCCTCTCTTCCGGTTGTCGTTCAAGCCTGATCACGTGCTTCCCCGTATGCCTAGCCACCTTCAACGAGGCGTGAAGGACGCTGTCCCTGGTCTCCAGAGTTCTCCCGATACTCCGCAAACGTGCCGTGGCTGAATAAGCGAACAATACGTATGTCTTCGTTAGCGTAACGCACTGCGATAGAGGCGGTGGTGCCAACCATCGGCATGGGCTCATTCGGATGGGCGATAAAGAAGTACATCATGCACTATATGCCAAGTCATACTCGGTAATTTACAGTCTCGTGTGGCGACGACAATGTTGGTAACGGAAGCCGCTGTTTTCTCGCTCTATACTCAGTACTATGCGTCAAGTTCAATTATGTGGCGACTAGCGAGACTTATTGCAGCACATGATTTAGAATGGACAAAAAAAATTTCAGCCTTTTACCACACATAATATATATCTTTACTTTCGTTCTAAGCTTGAATATTAAAAGTAATACACTGCGTTGTTGCGATGCCTTCAAGCGAATAGATTGAATGACAAACTGTGATCTGCTTGCTGGAAAGGTTGCTGTGTAGTACCAGGATGGTGCTCTAAAGAGTTTTTTCCCTGCTGTCACAAACCTTTTTCTTTCATTTAATTATTTCGCGCCATTTTTTTTCTTCCCCAGTACATTCCTGTCGTTCCATTATCTTTCTATTCATCTCCTTGCCTCCGGCAAGTTATTTTTTCATCCACTCTTCTTTCTTCAAGTTTGCATTACGATTATTTACTACTAATACCATGCCCAATAAATTCACTGGCATTCATGTATCTTAGTTGTCAATAATATTGTCTATCTTTCTCTGTCATAGAAGTAAACAAGTCCTGTTGTGCGGTTGTTATGTCTGGATCGTCTATCGCGTTGTTATTTTGTATTTTATTTGCAGCCCATCACGACTCGTTTGCGAAGTTATACAAAATTGTGCTCACCAAACTTCCTGTATAGCTCCCACAGTGTTTCACCTTATCTATGAAACAAAAAAATAGTATAAGAATGAATGTTTAAACTTGATCATTGGTACACATAAATTCCGATTGTGGTTGAACATTGTGTCCGTGAAGTTTAAGCATATCACTCGTTACGTCATTCACTGCCTGATTCAAGACAAATAATATTTTCAAGGGTGACTAATAACGTGCTAAATTAAAATAACTTTACTTTATATGTAGCTGTATCTAATTTCTTCGACAAAGGTTCCTGTCTTCGTCAAGGCTTCAAGCTGCCATCTTTCCTTGAACTGCCGTCATAACTTGTTTCAATGAAATACGTTAATTGGTGATTGCAGTGTTTCGGAGCATACAATTAAATTCACGTTAAATTATTCGTGAATGCCTTACTCTCCAAATAAAGTGTGAAAGGTAGAAAAAGAGAGAGACAAGCGAAGGGAAGGTCAACCCAGTGAGATGATGGTGGTTCTCACTCGGACTATGCCAAATATTTCCTATATTTTTGTTAGATTAATCTGGAAATATTGGACCAATATAGGAACCACATACAAATTCTGTAGGAAAATATATGCAAATAATGTAATTTTATGCGGAAGGTTGAAGTGAAAATAAAGGTTTGAAAATGCGCTTAGGTCAGTGGCACATAAGGGAGAGCAAAGCAGTGCCGTAGGAAAATAGGTGGTGCAATATATGAATGCGGAAAGGAGTGGCCAAGTTTTTAAAGTGATTGTTAATACCACCGATCACTCGGTCGGAGTACCTCAATAATCAATCAAAAGACTGGTGGCCGCATGACAAGTCTAGGAATCGAACCCAGCAAGTCGCGCATTAGAGGCTGGCTCCTGATCTTGAACCACAGCAGTGGTCCAATATTAAACCACTTCCGTGGTTCAAGATCACTAGTTCGCTATCCTGTACTTCGAAAGAACAAAGAGTTGCTTTAATTAGAAAAGTTCAAATGACCCCAGTCATCGTTACAATGTGAATTTTCAATAAACATAAAGATACATTGCAAGGCTTTGAATGTAACCTTCAAAGACTAGAACTCGTTGGGGGCTCCACTTAAAAAAAAAAAAAAAACACCATCTCATCATTATATGCTGTGACGTTGTTCTATGAAAATTCTTACGTAACCGGAATTTCTCCTTTACGCTCCAGTGTCGACTAGCCCCTCCACTAGCGACGGAAGGTTGCTTCACTGCGTACATATCGACGTGTATTTTTGGAACGTGTATTCGTTGTGAATCCGTACTAAGCTGTCTCATATGACACATTCGTCCTGATCAAAATGCAGCACTAGAACGATAACAAAAATTACGGAAAGAAGGGACATGCACAGACTTGCCGATCCTTTTGTATTCGTCCTAGTACTGCCTTTTGGGGGCGAAGGTCCTCTTACCTTGTACTGGGTGAGGCGTAACTGGTAGTATCAGACAAACAGATAGACGAGTGGATGGACGGATGGGCGGATGGACTGATGCACGGACGGACTGACGGATGCACGGAGGGACGAACGCATGGACAGATGGACGAATGAATACACAAACGGACAGACACACAGACACACAGACGGACGAACGGAAGGAAGCTTCGCCCGACTCATCATTCACTCCGTCGATATGCTGCGATTTTTTAGCATTATGCACCCTAATACACTTAAGTACATTTCTGTTATTCTGTGATAATGCTTATATGTGGATAAAAAGAAATTGATGAAAGAAAAAGAATTACTGGAAATGAGTCTGGTCACCAAAAACCTTGCAGGAAAATCCAAATTGTGTTACCTTTAACCAACTGAAATGTGACGTCGTTTATGACCTAATTATAGGGTTTTCTCCTTTCGTTGCAGTGTGGTTACTGTCGCAATTTATTTTCCAAAGCTGAGATGGGAACGGATGTGCATGCTGTACAAGCGTACTGTCGTAGGCGAACGTGTTTTTTTATACTGTGTACTTTATTCACTCAAGGACTTATCGTTTAGTGTGTTTGCGCGATAATTTTTGTCAACATGGACTCAAGTGTGAGGCCAAAGGAACAGCTTTATGCTCTCCAATTGTAAACTACAAAGTACTCAAAATTGTTGACCACTTTTTCTAAACACGGCAGTCATTCCAAGATCGCGCATTAGCAACGTTCTCATCAGATGGCTATAGGAGGGATATCGGACAGATTGGTTTAGAATTTACCGAGGAGAATAGGGCAAAGACGACGATGGACAAATGGGGCATTCACTCGGAGACGGGTGAATAGACTTTGTGGTAATGCTTTAGAACGCACTTAACACATCGCGGGCCGCTGGCACGTCAGATTAGAGTGATCAAGTCTGTCTGTTGCGTCGTGGGCCCGGATTTGAAAGAAAGAGTATAGAGAAAAAAATATTTGAAATATATGTTGCTGTTTACAGGAAATGGTTTCAGTTCATGAATGCAAAGGCATATTCTAGTGAAGCAGCAATTCGACCACATTTAAATCGCGCATCAATCACCTACCTCAACGAATCCTTCTGCCTGAGGTACTATCGCACAGTCAATGTGAGGCCACGGTGACTGCAGGCCCTTGTGCTTAAATTTAGCAGCACGTTGAAGAATCTCGGGTGATTGAAATTTCCGGAGCTCTCCCCAGCGGCGTCTCATACTCATATTGTGGTTTTGAGTTGGGTAATACCGACATGTCTTCTTACACGATTGAACCTCAGTTATTAATCTATCCTATATGTGATGACTTCAGGTGACAACAAATTAGGTGCGAATATTTAAAGGTTGAATAACCTAGAGTTTGGTGCTTTGTGCGCGTGTGTTCGCGCGCTGATTGTTGCCAGATAACGTTACTTTCTCACAGAAACGAACAGCCCGTGATGAGCCGAGACGTGAGGACAATAAGAGCAGGAGAACACGATTATCATGCAATACGCCGAGCCTAACATCATTTTCAGAGGTTATTTGTGCTCCCGTCACTTTGGCTGTTGCTCCTGTCATCGCAATGTCCATGGGATGTCCAGGGACGACAGCACAGTCAGGACAGATTAAGCGCTTCTGTGGAGCTGCACCTTTCAGCGTGCATTGCCTTCTGTCCTTATTTCAGGGAGCATAATGAATTAACAATGAAGACAGTACAGTTGTAATTAAAGGACGATGGCCTCGTCAACGTGTCCTCAGTCTCGACGCGTGTCGTAGTGTGTATGACAAGCGTTATCATTGAGTACGATCGGTGACGCCCAACCTTTGTAATTATCGGCAGAATGGAAGCCCTCGGGACTTGCGAGATTGTTGGTGACAAGGAACACTAACGAAGTAAACGTAGCACCTTTTCTTGCACATTTAAGATACGCTGTCTGCAGCTCGAGGACATTTCGCCTGTTCAGGTAACATGACGAGGTTACATAGCAAAGCCTGAACTAAGGAGGTCTGGTTATATATATATATATATATATATATATATATATATATATATATATATATATATATTGTGAGTAAGCTATTGTCAAAGTCGGCTGCTCACCCGCAGGTCGAGGGATCGAATCCCGGCTGCGGCGGCTGCATTTCCGATGGAGACGGAAATGCTGTAGGTCCTTGTGCTCAGATTTGGGAGCACGTTAAAGAACTCCAGGTGGTCGAAGTATCCGGAGCCCTCAACTACGGCGTCTCTCATAATCTTATGGTGCTTTTGGAACGTTAAACCCCACATATAAATCGATCGAGTATTTTCAAGTGTGACTAATATCATTGTGTGTTTTGTTTGCAGTGTTTCTACGGTCATTGTTGTAATAGATTGCTTCATTACTGATTACTTTTTATGTTGTATCATTGATGTATGTTCTTTTTCTGATTATGAAACGCTGCTTCAATGTGTTTGCGTGACTCACTGCCAGATTGTAATGGGGGGAAGCTTAGGGCACCTCTAGCTGTCCTATTGCTGCTTTTACCTAGGCTCCTACCATTGCTGAAATGTTCACAGTGAACAGAAAGAAGAGAAAAGGAGGAAGAGAAGAAAAAAAAAAGCAGAGGAAGCGATGCAAAGAGGAAGATGAAGAGAATGAAAGGGAGACAGACAGCCACCGAGTCGAGTCAAGTAGAAAACATATAAAGAACATTTCGGTTTCAAAATGTGTTTTCACTGTGAGTTGGTCAGTCATCAGCTGTAGCTATGACAACTGAGATCGCAATTTGCAGAGACGTAGCTAGAAACTTATTTCGGGAGACGGGGAAGGAGGGAGGTTGGAGACTTGCGACTAACCTCCACTTGGGTCCGACGTAACGTCCCAGAAGATCTCCATCATGTTCTCACCGAATGCGCGCTATACGCGCCGGAGCGACTGTTTCTGAAGTCAGACTTAAATCTCCAACAGGTCTCGTACTTGAAGTGGACACACATTCTGGACTCTTGGCAAAGCAGCTCCTGTGCGTTATACGCCGCAAAAGCGCTGCCGATGTTTTTGCTGGCCAGAAACCTGATTGAAACTTTATACGTGTGTGGCTACGTGTGCAGTGTACGTGTGTGACTGAATGTATTTATGGCAGTGTACATCCTATTCATCACATGTAGTAGCATGTCAAACGAAAAGCCGGGCAAACATCTCCAGCTCTTCATTAGAATATTTCTCTCTCTCTCTCTTGTGCTTGTGAGTATGTAATGCTTTTTCATATACGTACTTTCAACAGCAAAGGCTTGTGGGATGTGCAGCGCTTGGAGTAGCGGCGGAAAACTGCATTGCTGCGCCGTCTACAGGGACGAGAACCATGGTGTGGAGATTATCGGCCAAGGCTTCCGAGATTAAATCCAGCAGCGGCGCCGCTGCTAATCACCGAGGCCGCGTGCGGTATAGCCTCGACACCACGCCACGCCAAAGTCTGCGGCGCAGCAATGCGGTTTTCCGTCGCTCCACCTCGCGCTGCCCATCCCTCAAACTTTTGTTGTTGACAGTACATACTCGTTGGCAACACGAGGCTACAAGGAATCAGTATTATCCTTACCCATATAGACGAGATGGTACATACCCGGCCGAACGCACCGCTACTTAGACAAAGACAGGAGATACACACATATAAACACAGACCAGCGTCGTGGCATTTACTTCCGTTCATTCGCGGCGCCCGTCCACGTTTATCTGTGTGCCCTTTATTTATCAAGGAAATCCGTAGAGATTTCTCAGAAAGGGTGATCTGTCGAAACCTTTTCACCACCTTGCAGGTTTGCACAGGACTTATTGGCAGTACGTATATGTTTTGGAGACTCGGGCTGCGTGGCAGGACCGTTATAGTAATGGTGGTTTGGCTACCACGGCCTCGCCACGTGTTGCCCGGTCAGGCCAGGGCTGGGAGCAACCGCCCAGCCCTGGCCTTTATTGGCCTAGCCTTTACTGGCCCCAGCCCCCCCCACCCCCCCCCCCCCCAGTTTATGTAGGGGCCTTCGGCCAATAAAGGTTAGGTCTGGAATTTCTCTCACGCACATTGTCGTGTTTGAGAAGCCTAGCTTGCCACTCGCTCTGTTGCCACTCGCTCTGTTGTGCTCGTGATTGTGTGTACCTTCTCATCTTTGTGCAACCTCTTTTCTCCCCTTTATCCCTTCCCCAGTGCAGGGTAGCAAACCGGATGTGCGTCTGGTTAACCTCCCTGCCTTTCCTTGTATCTTTATCTCTCTTTGTTGCCACGGTCCTGAGCCCGCAACCCACACAAAATGTAATAGTTTCGGTGGCAGGGGAATGCGCTACGTCATTGGTCGTTGGTATTGATTGGCACTCTTTACAAGACGCCGTGTGCATCACGTCATTACCTGAATTACAGCAATAATCATGCATCATATCAAGGTGTCATTTGCGTAGTAGAGTACACAAACTTCGTGATCACGCCCTCTTTCGCGGAAATGCGCAGGTCGCTTGGTTACCCGTTTAGCGTTGTGGGTTAGACTGACGACGAGCATGTATTAAGCTTTATCGAGTTTCTGCTTCAACTTTGACTTTCTATAAGTCAATAGTTTTGAAGGTATTTGTATACTGGAGTCGTCTCTAAGCTGTTTGTGCTCGATACGTATCTACCCATTTTGTGTTGTTTTTTATTGGAGTGGTACACCTGACGACTGTTCATATTTTGTCTCTTCGCTTTCCAGTCCTGGCTCCTTCATTGAAGCCATGGCTACCGCAAGCTCTCAGGCACTGCGATCATACGTTAGTTCATATCAATGAATAGGCAAACGACACATAGCATAGACGAAGAAAGAAATAAATAAACTACAAATTAACATGCATAATCATCTGATTATTTTTGTCTGTTTTCAACTGTTTGTCTTTCACATAAGTGAACGAACTAGGTGAAGTAAAATTTTTGTTCGAGGCCATTGATGTTATTTTATGGCTGCATACGGCACTTTTTAAAAGCCGCCCCATTTATAATTTCTATTGGTAGAAAACAGTTTTGGCAACCTGTGAAGACTCTGAGAAGTCTGGAGGACACTGTCCTCTGCTAATGTAACCTGCGCCTTTATCTCACTTCCATGCTAAATTCTTAAAGAAAAATGAACTTACGTGGTAAAGGCAGCCAGTCCCTTTTGCTTTAAGCACCTGAGAATGTGTCACATGTGAATCGCTGCTCTTACTGCAATCTTGGTTTCTATGCGGGATAGTGCAGTATGGCATTTTCTTTAATTCGTATTGTGCCCTAATATCAAAGACGGTTGGAAAGGATGAATGTACAGAAATAGGCATTCCCGTACGGCTTGCCCATCTTATTTGCTCATTATATTTGTTTCGAAACATCCCCCGGCTAATCAAGAAAAAAACCTCTGCTTAATTTTCATCGATCGAATCTGCAAGAAACGGCCTTACAGAAGACGTATGAGAGTTCTTACGAAAATTCTAATTAGGCACAAGTTGAACAAGGCTGCTGCCCTCTGTTACGGTAAATAGGGCTGCGCAACGTTTCAGGTGATTCTCGGGCCGAATTTAGAAAGCTAATTTGGAGGCTGCCGCCAGAAACAGCCAACCTTTCAAACTATCAGGAGCTTGACGCCTCAAGTGCTACGAATTAACGACAGCAGAAAGCGCAGCGTTAGTAGCTCATGGGGGCTCGGATGTACAGCAAGAGAAGCCAGTGCTCAAGAGAAATCACCCGTCTGTGCTCTATCTTCGAACGACCTTAACCACCTTAATCAAATGGGTTCTTTCGCAATCTCTTCGAAGGTCGTTTTAGGCTGTAGAAAATTACCAAATTGGTGTCTTTAAATGGATGTCCGTATTCGCATGGATACGGATATCCGTAAGAAAGTCTATATGAATATCATTATAAATATCTCAACACCATAGGCACATTGTCATATTTACAACTTTGTGCATACTGTACACACGTATTGCCACGTCATTGCATGATCGCGTGGGCAACGTGCGAGGGCTAATGATACCCCGTAGCTCCTGCCACTCATCTTTCATTTCATGGATATATCGTGATTTTTTTCCTCCGATTCGCTTGTAAAACTTCCCAATCACTTGTCGCGCTGTTCGCACTTATTGGCCATTTTCCAGCAAAATCTTGGGGGTATAAAATATCTAAATAGTTATTTCGGGGAACATCGCGTTCACCAATCTCGCGATTGTCTTTCACTGGCACCGCGTTCATCGAATACTATGTAGTTGAATTTTGAAGTGAAACATTCATTGGGAAAATCAAAAAGTGAGGTCATTCATGCACTGGGAAACGAGGAAATGCGAATTCAACCGAATGGATACTGCTCTGGAGACAGTGTTGAAAAGCAATTATGTGTTTTGATCATTGTTGCACAGCATTTTGGGGCACAAAATAACTAGTAAGTTTTTCAACCTTCGTACATCTTTGAGCAACATTTGTAGATATAATCTAAAAATTTTGATGAACAGTAGTGTTAATTAAATTTTCGTTACTTCTGGGCTGCTTCGTGAAACTCGTGCTACTTTTTTTGGACTTTTTCGTAACGATCACTTGCTGCTAGTTCGGTTGCATCTGGCAACTCTGGAAGTTGCTATGCACGATAGCTAATCATTTCCACTTTCAGCACGAGGATTAAAGCCAGCTTTAGCTGAAGCTTTGTATGGCACACATAATTAGCAAAGACAAACAATGTGTTCTAACTCTACATTAGCCTATCCCTAATTTTGGCTCCCGAGGTCAAATTGTTTGTTCTATAGTGCACAGATACTAATTCGCCCGAGTGTTAATTCCACTGTTGCTCGGGTTATCTCGGCGTACGCATTTGCCACGCTTGTAAATTAGGATTGCGTATTGCCGCTCATTATGCAGGGGCTCTCAGGGTGGCTTAGCTTCGAGCCTTTCCGGAAATAAAGCTTGGAATACGAGAATTTCTTCAACGTGCAAACGGAAACGTCGAAGCCGGTCTGAGTTTGGAGGATTTTCTCGTTTCGGTATGTTTACGCACTATCGCCGCCATTGATACTGAGCTCTGCTACCCGTCTTTCTGTACATTGCAGCCGGCTGCGGCAGGTGCATTTTCAATGGAAGCGAAAATGCTGTGGGCCCGTGTGGTCAGATTTGTGCGCACGTTGAAGAACACCAGTTGGTCGAAATTTCCAGAGCGCTTCAATACGGCGTCTCTCATAATCATATGGTGGTTTTTGGACGTTAAACCCCGCATATCAGTCAATCAACAATGATTACACTCAGAACGCCCTTCCTGTGTTTGTGTGTGGTGTGCGTGTGTGTTAGTGCGTATGTACGTACGAACGTTTTCAGTCTTTCTTTTTTTTCTCTATCTCCCTCTTACTCTACACCCTTTTTCTTACCCTTATTCCCCCCCTCGCAGGGTAGCAAAGCGGATGCTAGTATCTGGTTATTCTCACGACCTTCCTCTGCATCTTCCTTTCCAACCCAAGAAGCAAAGCAGAAAAAAGGCTTCCTGTTTTGTATCATTTGCATAAAAGCCGGAAACATTTGTACACGTTGAATATTAGCATCAGAGGGATCTAATCTGTTTTCCCTGTAGCCACCCACAAGAAGAAAAAGGTGTTTAATGAGAAGAGAGGTAAGCCTGGAAAGCGGGTTTCTAGCCTGCTACTCCTCTCTGGGGTAAGGGAAAAAGGTAAAAAAAAAAGAGGAGGGTATGATGAGGGGTGATTGTGATGTAACACAGTGAGTCGCTGCACACAATATCTCTTTCGGTGTAGGACACCCACAAAAGTCTCTGCGTTAGCAGATGCTCCAAAGACGGGAATCTAAACCTCTTTTGCCTAGAAATGCGAGCAGGCCCTTTAAGCGGCGTTGGGCGAGATCCACACGTTCCCAAGCACCCGAAAGTTTCTCTTCCGAAAAGGGTCGGCAGTCTAGGTCATCTGTGACACGTTCAAGAGATTATCTTTCGACTGCGTATATAAGAAGCACACACACAGGATGTATGATAGTTTCTGGAGTGTTACATAAGTTTCAGTTAGGATTTCGCTCTTGTACAATCATGCATAAGTATCGCCGCGTGTATGCAACACCCAGCCGCAGTCTATAGCGCTTCTTGGTTTCTCCTTAGTCGGAACGGAAGGCGAAAAGCACGACAAGAGCTAAGCCTAAAATGCGCTCGTGGCGATAATACGGATCATTCTATAGTCGTTGCACCGATGTCTTCACGCCTTTAGACAGCAAGGCGTTGATATAAAATTGTTGACGTTGATGTCATAACCTAACATTTTACCATAGTGGAGAGTGAGATGGAGTGAGCAGTAGATTCTGCTCAAACAGCGATAGTCCGTGTGTGCGTTATATGAAAATATTGCTAACCCTCAGCCGTGGGTTGCTGATTACGGGCTTTCCTCAGACATGAATAGTTTATTCATTTAGACACTCTAAGCTTAATTTGACAAAACCTTATGGTTCGTAGCTTCACTGAAAAAGTACTGCATCAACTTGTGATATTTTAGTAAACTTTAGAGAGTAAGCAAATGATGTTTCTATTTTCTCTGAACACCATACTTAATGGAATGCAGAGGAATTTGGCGCTTCCAAACAAGAGGGATAACTTCCATGGACAGAGTCGTAGTGTTCTTGCACACATCTGATGTAGCATTATATAACAGTCTATAGCTATTGACCAAACGTATTCACCGGTGCAATGAATGGCTGACAAAAAATTGTATTTGTTAAGAATCGCACCACACTTATGCCCATTGATGCTATTGATTGGCTTGCCGAGAGGAATTTGTTATAAAATGAAGTAGAACAAACGTAGCTTTTTTGTATCATTTTGAGAACTTTGCGCCATGGCAATTATTCAAAGCGATAGCCATAGGTGGCTCGTTGCTCGATGACCTTCAGGAAAACAATAACTTAGTTGAAAAATAGGCATGAAAAAATGGTTTCGCCTACTACTCCCATTAGGCTAGAGGTAGTGTGTTTTCTTTTTTGTACTTACGAGGTAATGATACCCTGAAGTGCGTCAGCTAACTTAATCAGGACATCAGAAGTACGTAAAAAGAAAAAAGTTTCATCTTTTTTATTTCGCACGAATAATAAAGCTAACACATAATAGATACAGTTGCACTGCGCCTACACCAATTGTTATAGCTGGAATTATTTGCCCAGCTTCGTTGTTTAAATCACTGGTTATTTGGTATTGCCCAATTAAATAATTATGAAGAGAACAAGAAATAGTTCGACTCATGGCGTGCAATTGTAATCAGGATGCCTTTCGTTTCGTCATCATAGAGTGCGTCAGCTTATATGCATTTAAAATTTCGCAATTGTTAGGTGGGACACCCTTTATAGAAAAACATAAATGAAAGTTTTGCATAAGAAAAGTAAGAAAAGGCAGGCCAAAGGAGTGAAAGAAATCTCGTCAGATACCCTCGAGGGGAGATATACACAACCTCTATATTAATACAACATGAAAGCCAAGGGTATTTGAGATGTGTAGATTTTTTTCTTAGAAGCTGGGCTTACCTCACTCGTATTCACCCTGCCGTGGTGGTCTAGAGGCTAAAGTACTCGGCTGCTGACCCGCACGTTGTGGGTTCGAATCCCAGCTGGGGCGGCTGCATTTTCGATGGAGGCGAAAATGTTTTAGGCCCGTGGGCTCAGGTTCGTGTGAACGTTATAAAACCCCAGGTGGTGTAAAATTCCGGAGTTCTTCACTACGGCATCTCTCATCATCATATGCTGGTTTTGGGACGTTAAACCCCACATATCAATCACTTATATACGACCAATTTTAGAGTATGGTTGTACTTTTTGGGACCCGTCACAAGTAGCTTTAATTTACAAATTAAAAAAAAAACATCTGATCAGGGAAGCCGGGTTTGTATTGAGACAGTATTGAAAAACAATCTCAGTTGTACCGAAACGAAAAAAAAAATGTACTGTGAGTCACTTTCATCCCGACTTAAAAATTTTCATTTGAAGCTGTTATATCAGATTTCTCATGATAAAACAGGAATTGACGGAGATATTTAATTAAATCAGCCAGATTATATATCTGAAAACATAGCTCACATTCACCAAATAAGGTCATGTATACTTACAAGTACACTCCTGTACGCAAATTCGTTTTTTTGTGAAAACTATTAACCAATGAAATACTCTGCTGTCTGAGCAAGCGTGCAGGAACTATGAAGATATGAAGATTCATTTTCTTAGGCTTGTAGCCTCTGCACAAAACGAGAGTTATGTATGAATAAAGAACGAAGAAATAGAAAACGTGTGAGGTGACCATCCGTCTACACTGCGTGTGTCTATGGATCGTATCGTACGCGTGCATGAAGTTTAAAAATATATTACGAGCGAAATTAGGTGAACACTCCAGGAAAGTCCGAGTCGTTGCCGTGACGAGTTGTAAATCCTGTCATGCACCTAGCATGATGCGCCACTATAGTGCGTGGAAAAACACTCAAGGATGGGCCGAGAAGCGCGCTGCGCGTTCAGAGTTGGAAGTCAGGTTATTGAGCACTTGCTGGATGGGATCAAGTGAACTCGCGTTCTTCCACTGGCCCTGCCATGGTTGATGACGCTGTTGAACGGAAATCTCCCCCGCACGCTCTACTTCAGAGGTGACATGGAGTGGGTGAAAGCTACGAAGTACAGTCCGACGAAGGGTGCAGCTTTGTGCAGTTGCCCTTCACGGCACGACTTAGTCCTTTTTGTCCATGCGTGTCTTGTCCAACAGTAGCGGGAACCCGGCTAGTTGGTACTGGTTCATGATTGTTTTTTTTCTTTGCGCAACACACACAGACCGGAGAGAAATAGACACCACTGGTGCAATCGTGTCAAACTATTTTACATGGTGTTTCTTTCTTTCTAGTACGTGTCGGTGGCGCAAAGAAGAATCATGAGTTTGTCTTGTTCCTCTTTTTTGGTGCCTTTGCTGGTGGATTATTTTTGCACGGGGTAGAAATCGAGCGCTTTATTCACGCGCGTTCTCGTTATGGTGACCAAGGGATAGCGCTAAGCTGTAATAGGGTAGCTGGACAACTGACTCTTTTGCAGATAGTGAACTCCTTAGGTACCAGCCAACGCTTGGACGCTACCTGCACGGGACAGAATTCTAACCGCGTTTTGATGGACGCCCTGCAGCACTTTCGGAGCATGATCGGAAAATGCTGCCGATCAACAGTCGAGGGTCCCGAGAATGCAGCCCGTGGCCAAGAATTCGCAATAATATCTCAGTCAGCTAAAAACCCCGTGCACGCACAAAGACAGATTCCTAGGAAACGGGAAAGACAAGGGTGCCCGCGAGAATACTCCGTGTCGTGCCCGCAGATCTGAGACGTGCGAGAGCTTGGTGTCAGCGAGAGTATTGGTCTCTCGAGTTTGGAATTCCATGTCTTGTTTGTGACTGTCTCTGATTAAACTCGAACCTCTCTGCGCTGAAAATAAGTTTCAAAACAGCCTAGCGCTATGAAGCTGAAGCTTAGGAACAACCCGGAAGCGACATCGAAGTAACTAGATTAAGACTTCAATGTCGTCGAGTCCCACTCTTTCAAGTCTTGCGTCACTTCAGGCAAGTTTCGCTACCTTTTCATGCTGTAGCTCATTAATGTGGGATTATTCGCTTGCTGAGTTATACGCGAGTGTTTGGAGGCTATCCGAGAAGTTTTTTTTTTATGAAGAGCAAGGCCGTTTAGTCACCACAACGAACATCATTAGAGAGTTTTAGTACTGCGGAATGGTGCTACGTACGCATCACGCAAGCGCCTTGCGTTACGTGGCGTCGTTTGCCACTAATCGGCTTTTAGTACACCGTAGTACCCGCGTACGTAACGAGCGTGAAGCGTGTTGCGCCATCTGGTAGATCAAAATCGAAGCACGTGTTGTTGACAGCCAATGTGAGCCAATCCAAGTGTTATAGCCAGATTATGGCCACATTTTAAGCCACAGAGCCGGTCGGTGCTTGCCCTCGATGCCGCCATTTTGCAAAACGAAGTCTCGTGCTGTCGCGAACTTGTTCGAGAGCGGCGCGATCACTTCATACGTACGCACGCACGCATCTCATGCGTGCGTGCGTAGCGGCTGCGTACGTAATGCGATACGTGCGCGTTGCGGTCTGCGCATGCGCACTACGCAGAACGTGGCGTCCTTACGTACGCAACGCCGCCGCGTACGCAGCGTACGCAGTACTAAAACTTTCTATTATATCGTCCGTATGGTTAGAAGATCAGAACACGCAACGTAGTGGCAGAAACATCGATTTTATTTCGAAGCATTTTCACCTTTTTCATGCGTTGTACACAGCGTTAGACGTTACAATGTTGACAAAAAAGTTCCGTCATCGAACAACAACACGAACTGATTTACGTAACAAAAAGGAACATGCACCTTTCTAAAAAGTTTTCAAACGTGACACCATAAAAAAGTACGTGAATCTCTTATAGTTCACAGCACGTCATGAAAGCACCTTTATTTGTGTGTAAATTATTAAGGCAATTTTTTCAATATCTTATGTACAATTGTTTTCTTAGAAGTAATTCATGCAACATTGAGAACATTTACGATGATAATCACAAAAGGTGAGGAATTTGTTTTGTGTTAATTATCTTCACGAAAAAAATAGTGTGCGTAATGTGATTAGTGATGTGTGCGAATAGAGAGAGTATGTCTTACAGCAACTCCAGCATCTTAATAGAATGAATTCTTTCAACTTGAGTCCTTTTGCTACACTCCGAAATGTTCGTTTGAGCAGAATGAGTAGTGAAATATCCCACCCTAAAAGAGTGCAGCTATTGTGAATTGGCAGTTAGTGGTGGGTGTCAATAGTAAGGCCGTAAAAGTTATCTTACGCTACTAGTATGTGTTGGTGTTATTTCTTGACAGTTGATTGAAAGCGACCACCGGTTGTGCGAAAATTTCAGCACAACATCATGTGAATTTTGAAAAAATAGGTGGCGTTCGGCTGTCACGAAATAACGACAAAATATAAGTGAACAAAGTGAAGAAACGTACTAATGAAAATGAAAAACGTAAATGTTACGGCAACTGGTAAAAGACTGGTAATCGCCTTCTGAACCAGCCGCCTAATTGAGGCCTTGCTGGATGCCTCAGACGTGCCGCAAGTGGATAAATGGCGTATGTTTTATTATTACTTTTGTGTAATGGTAGTGATAATCGCCTTGTTGCCGCTGTGGTAGACCGCGATTGGTTCCGTGACCATTTTCAACATGACGATTTGGTTCCTTTGATCGATCATTTCATCGACGCTGCTCTCCCAGTATCTATAATTTCCATGGTCCACCCATATCAGTCTTAAAATAAACTTAATCAGTGGCTAGACGCGACTCCTTTTTTCTGTAAAAGAGGAGAACGCGTTCGGAGAAGTAAGGGCCTCTCGGTGTACTTCGAGACCCTACTGTGAAGAGCACAACAGTTGCACAAAATAGTGTTAACTGGGAAGCGTGGGAAGGTGTTCCCATTGTTCGCTGGTGCCCTATCAATAATAATTCAGTTTTGAGTGGTTGTTTGGACGTTTTGTTTATTGAAACAAACATTTATTTTTTGCCGTATGCCTGATTTCAAACGAAGATGTGCTGTTTGTATTCAATTGTTCAAGAGCCCCCAAATCATCCAGAGGTCGTAGTTTAGTGGTGGCGTTGTAGTTGTGCGCGAGTCTGGAGCGAATGCGCTCGTTGGCTCGACTGTCCACATCTCAGCAGGCCCTTCCAGAGTCGGAAATGAAAACGAGATCAGTGCGCGGAACTGCCCGTATATAAGCAGGCGAGCATCTATGGGTATTTTAGCGACTCTTAACTTGGTGCTTTGCGTTCATGCCATGAGCTTTTTCGACCAATGAGAAATATGGTTATCTTTATTATATAGGTGCGCTGAGTAGGAGGGTTTACCCAACGACTGTGGCGCCTACGCGTTATAAGAGACGTGTTTACGCCACGAAATTTTTCTACTAACAAAAGGGTAAAGAGATTCGTAGCAAAACTCTCATATACAGAATGCATTCACGTAACGCCATCAAGTAACACCACTCAAGTAACTCCGGCCTCTCTTCCCTTTCCACCACCGCACCCCTCGCTTTGGCAGTTGCCCTCTTTTCCTCCTCAGCTTACATCAGAAGAAATGGTATGAAGAATGTACTCAATAGCGCTAAGAAAATCAGTTCCAGCCTTGAAGACAAATACACTCGTCGAAACGTCAGTTTGAGCACACAGTCTACGTCCACAATCATTGTTTTTGTCGTGAACTTCCACGTTTGCCTTCCTGTCGTTTATTTGAATCATAATTTTCGAGCAAACTTGAGACGCGTGAAGTTTTAGAACCAATATTGTTCAGAAATAAACGTGGGCGTCCGAAAGTCCACTAAGGGCCATATGTTGTCACGGTGGTTGTACATTTTTTGGTATTCAGTGAACCAATTCGGCTATTTGTTTGTTTTGATGAGTATATTGCTCATATTCGTCTAATAAAAATCATGTTTTGTACTAGTATTCTTCTGAAGGTTCCGTAGCTTTCTTCTCTAGTTACTGAGTATACCTAACGCAAACGTTTCTCAAGTGTACTGACTCGCGAATGAAAGACACCCTTGGTTTAGAGGTTTTTCTATAAAGTAGGCATATGTTTCCTGGTTCATTTAACAGTCTTATCATAAGAGGTACGTTACGAAGAGGTACGTTTGAAAGAAAATAAGTTAGAGGCATACGGATCGTCTGGGGCAGCGGAAACGTGTGAAAGGGTATATGAAACGCTGCGGAATCGCATGTCATGCCTCTATTAGGCATAACACTCTACAAAACACGAGATAGTAATTAACACTTCCAATCTTGCCCGTAACTCAAACGGGTATCAAGCCAACAGATGGGGCAGTAGAAATTTTCAGGTCAACAAGCTCTCGCACAATACGAAATAGTTTTTTCTCTCATTTCGTAATGCACACCACAAGAATCTACACAGTCAAATGTTTGAGCGATTCTGCAGAGTCTGTAAGAAACTTCGTCATTGGAACACTTCACAGTCTTGCAGCGGCGACCATCCCACCAGATCACAACGGTTGAAGGCTTGTTCAGCGGTTCACAGTTTGCGGTCCACTTTTGACGGTTCACAATTCACGGATGACTTTAACGTTGAAAAAAGCACGAACACCGTTTCGTCGTAGTTGCTGGCCACCATATGACGTAGTTTAGAAGAGGGCTCACTGGTGTTAACATGTTGCCAGAATGGAGAGACCTGCGAAAAAAACAGCACTGCATTTGTGATTCACCCAATACAGGTTTTGTGTGTGATCATAAGCACGCTACGCTTCACCTAAAAAACAAGGCTTGAATTAGCCGTTAGTCAAGTCAATGTGTCGGAAAAATGTGTGTCGGAAAAGAAAATAATATTGTCTTGCGCCGCGGGACAAAACTACAATACCAATACACTAGTGTCATGCTGAATCGCAAACATTTTTTCGGTGTCTCTGGTATCTGAACAGGCCTTTCAATTTAGTTATAGTAGAGAAATGGACATAGCAAATACATCATGCACATAATTCCTGTGGGCTGTACGGTACATATTTTTAGAATTGATACTGATATATACCTTCGTTTTTATGCTGCTATAATGCAGTGTTTCAGGAACTTATGTTTCCCACGTTGTAACGCCAACAAGGGATACACATACTATAGGCATTTCAGACTTGTGGAAAACTCTCTGTGTTGCCGTTTAGTGCAATGCCCGTCACTAAACTCCTGTATTTGTATTGCCTTCCAACATTATGACCTTCCACGCATATCCTCCCCAGTGTAGGGTAGCCAACTGAATGTCTTTCTGGTTAACCTCCCTGCCTTCTCCCTTTTGTTGCTTCCTCCTCCTTCCTCCCGTCTTGCGAACAAAAAAATTGGATTTAAATATTTCAAAGCTAAAAGATTTCTATCTGCTTTGCGTTAAACGAAGATTTCATACGAAAAATTACGCCCGGGATACCTATAGACTTCACTTAGATTTCATCGATGCCATAACGTGACATACAATACCCACCTCTTCAGCTGCGATTGTCGGCTGCTGCCGAATCCGACGCTTCTCTGAAATGCGTGGCCTCCATCTGCGCCACTTGTCTGAACGCAGTCCGTAGAGCATGCCAGGTAGGGGTTTACCAGGCTTTACGTCCACGCAGCGATCTCGTCACCGCGGCGCGAGTCACAGCGAAACTACGGCGAAACGCAGCCTTCCTCAGACGAAGCCATTGGTGTGCAACGCCGTGTTCTCCTGGTGCTGGAAGACGGACGAGGCGGTCGTCTTGCCGTTGGAACGGTTCGACGACAGGCGACGCACCCTTCGCCTGGAGCGACACATCAGCACGTCCTTCATGCTGCGCCGGAAGTTGTCCGACAGGAAGGCGTACAGTATCGGGTTGATGAACGAGTTCATGTACAGCACCAGCGTCGTTGCGATCGTGAGGCTTACTGCCGATCGCGACGCCCCCTCGTAGCCGGACGACCAGTACTGGTAGAACTTGCGCGCGTGAAAAGGCAGGTTGCACACGGCGAAGCCGAGCACCACGGCCACCAGGAGGCGTATGACTTTGCGTCGGGCTCGCAGCACCGTGGCGGCAGCTTGCTGCTGATAGTGCTGGTGCACTTGAGTGGTAGCGCCGATGGGGAAGCAGTGCTTCTTGTGTACCGTGTGCCGGGACTTCTTAGCCACTCCTCGCTGGCTGTTGCAGACTGCGTTGTTCTGCAGCAGGTTCTCCCGACACGCCATCGTGGCGCTTGAGTTGGTCCTCTCCAGTGGTTGCAACTCTAACGTGCCCCTAAAAGAACCAATTGGTAGAAATTAAAAGAGAAAATTTACATAGTCAAATCACATCACTATCTACGTGGTCTGTGTAGCGTTAAGTATTGTTCTCACCTGCGACAAGCGGTGGTCCGCCGACCACGCTAGTCAAATATTGTCCAATGTTTTCTAGTATTCTACAACTTTCTCGAGTATTCTCCAATTTTCTCGAGTATTCTCCAATTTTCTCGAGTATTCTCCGATTTTCTCGAATATTCTCCGATTTTCTCGAATATTCAACGCTCTCGAATATTCTCCAACGTTCTCAAATATTTTCCCACGTTCTCGAACATTCTCCAATGTTCTCGAGAATTATCCAATATTCTGGAATATTCTTCAGCATTCTAGAATATTCTCAGACATTGTCAAATAGCCTCGAGTAGTCTCAAATTGTTAAAGAAACTGCTTTGGCTTAGTCACTTCTTCCTCGAGCTTTAGTCACGTCTTCAGTCGCATACGTCTGTACCAAGCACGGTAACACAATGTGAGCTAATTTTCTATATAATGAAGAGGCGTGAATTTTTTCTGGTGTCATGTATGTCCCCTTTAGTAGTGAACATCGGTGGCCATGAGCCGCTTTTTGATTCAAGTCGCTGGCGTGACTGAACCTTTGTCATTAGGAAGTCGCTGTTCTGAAATTTTATACGACCGTACAAATTGACGGCGAAGACCTTTTGTCAATATTGAGGCAGATATGTATACCCTGCATAAATAACTGGCATTCCATTATTACGTTTAAACAGTTTTCTGGTGTGGCTTAATAATTGGGATGTTATGTGTGAGTTATTGACCATAATAGTACTCTGAAGGATTTTAAAGTGCTTGCCAACGTGGAACGCAATTCAGTAAAAGTGTGTGAAAATGTGATCTGCTGTATTTTACAAGGTGTTCGTACTTATTTTCGAAAACTCTGGGCATGTGCGCTTACTTGCGTGCAGAAATCAGTAGGACAGAAAGTTTGGCCAAGCAATTTCATTAGAGTAAATCATTTGTCTCTTACTAGCATATTAGTACAATGTAGATCCAAACTAAAAATAGACGAAAAGTCTCCTTTCGATGCCGCCGATGGAGATATGCCTTTTTTTTCAGTGATGTGCTATGTAAGGTGACGTCAGCGCACAAGTACGGCACCGGCTACTCCTTAGCCCTTGAGTAAATGTTGAACACTTATATGAAAGGAAAGCATAAAGAGCAGTGCATGAAAAGATCAACACCCGAGCACACATATGCAAAAACACACTGATATGCACACATCAAACAACACGAACACAATGAAAAAGAAATTTTCGAAAATCAACGAATGAAGTCTCTGATAATGTCTCTCGTTAAAATTCGATCCAACCTGCAAAAAATAGCAGAACACATGTCTGGTTCTTATGATGTATTCGCTCATGTGTGCATAACAGTTGACACGCCATGCACTTCAACACACATATCTGATAGATGTCATGTAGTCAGTACAACATATGCTAGACTAATGAAAGTTTGTTATTTCTTAGTACTTGTCAGTGATTCCACTGTCGTCTGAAAGTTGTTGTTATGCTTTCAATGCTGTGAAAGCGTGCGCCTGTAAAGCACCAGTTTGCTATGGTGATATGATGTTAACTCTAATTGACTTCAGTTTGCATAATTACTACGCTAAAGTTAAAGAAAATTAATGTCGGCCATGGAGGTTTTTGGCCTAATGGTAGGTCGTATTCACTTGGCTGTGTCCCAGAAAGTGAACCCCCCCCCACCCCCCTCCCAAAAGTTCTTTCCTTGCATTTGCATCTGTACTAAATATTTCGAACTGACAAAATTTTATTAGTGCAAGAATTGGTATGCGCAATCGCTAATGATAACCATGTCTTGTCGCGACAAATGTGGTCTCTGAAGATAATGTTGGTTATTTCCCATGTGGCCTATTCTTAGCCACCCCAGTCTGACGTGAATTTACGATGGTGGAAACGAATCTATATGTGCTATTTAGTCCTAAATTATGCGGATTCAATTTTTGCGTACCGCCCTGGCGCAAAAATGGTGTACGAAATGGAGCAAGTCACGCACACGCACACCTGCATAAATGTCTTAAAGCGTTAGTCTCAGAAGCTGAAAAGCATCGGCTGCGATTCGTTGTCCCTCCCCTCTGCACCCCATTTCAGGCTATACGCCACTAGTTTGCACGATCAGATTTCGCACGAACATTTCAAACATTGCATTGAACATTTCACGCAACGAGGCTCACCTTCGCGGGCCACTGCAGGAGTATCCCGTGGGGACGCTGCTCCTCCACAGCTGCAGGCCGATGATGGAGTACATCACACTCATGATGGCCAAAGGCACGAAGAAGCACACCACGAAGTTGAGCACGTCGTAGGTGCGCGAGTCGTACAGGAAGCGGCGCATGATGCAGATGTGGATGGTGCGATCGGGCTCGTCGTGCGAGGGCACCTCTGCGGTGCCGCACATCACCAGGCGCGGGCTGCAGAAGCCGGCGCTGACGAGCCACACCGACAGGACGACGATGCGCAGGCGGCGCAGCGTGATCACGTGCTTGCTCCACATGGGGTGAACGATGGCGATGTACCGCTCGACGCAGATCACCGTCAGGATGCCCACAGACGCCGTGTAGCTCAGGGCCTGCGCACGGAGGAATCGATGGGCGACATTGCGAATGAGAGCTTGATGGTGAAACAGTACATTTTTTTGCAAGCCTAGGAAATGCAGTATAGTATTACAGTAAAACTCCTCCTTTCGCACTGATTATAATTTTTGCCACTGCTAGTTTAGGTGCTGGTACGCAGGTAGACGTGCTACATTAGCAAACAATAGGGTTTATGTGTCAGTGGACTATCAGTGCCGTTTTATGTTCGTCGGTGACGATTCATAAATTTTCGCACCAGTACATGTAGTTTGACCGAAATGGTTTTTGTGTGTCCGTTTATTTTCTGTCAGTAGGCAATCATTATTTTTTGCTTTCGTACAGTGTATGCACGCAAAAAACTAACGAGATTTGTCTTTTACAAGTTTTGTTTTGGAAATAGGAGAATTTGTTGAGTCACTCTGCGTTTTCGTGTTCCTTGTTTTCTTTGTCTGTGTGGAGGTGCTGTCTGTCCAACATGAAGGTATGCCAAGCCACAAATGTTTTTTTGTTCTTTTTTTTATCTTGGAGGTTGGTATAACCTGGTCGAACCTCATGTTGCCTCGCGGCTTACTTGTTAACGATGAACCTGCGCTCGAGGGACACAATGTCACTTGAACTGCGAACGTTTAAAGCAAAACAAGTAGAATACCATACTTATATGACCTCGTAAGACACTGTATTATGAATAAAATAGCGGGCGTAAAAAAAACGGGACATAGTGCTGTCATGCGTTGTCTTTATTTGTCTTGGTAGTTTATGGGCACTGTTGGGTTCGTAATAAAATTACTCGATAGTGAATCAGTGCCATGAACAATGCGAATCAAATATCTGGTGGTAAGGGGTCTCTATTTTCGGTTTTCTTCAGAAAGATGGGGATAGGGACACAAGTTTATGCTAAGTCGGTTTTCCTATACGTGTAATACTTGCGTGCCCTCGTATAGTAAATGTGTGCAATTAAACAATCCAAGAAAATACCATGTGATTCCGCGATTCTTTAGGGCAAAAGAAATTAGTAAAATAATGATGTATTAATTTAACATGGATCATGGACACAAGTTTATAAGGTGATATTAAAAGCGAGATTTATAGCTTCTATGATACGACAGATTAGAACGTTTGATCACATCAATTCCTGTACTTATGTAGAGCGGAAGAAAGTGACTATATATATATATATATATATATATATATATATATATATATATATATATATATATATATATATATATATATATATATATATATATCACAGTTGGTAATTTTTTCATCCACTTTTCTTTCTTCTTATTTACATTCCATTGGTTTTATTAACTTCCCCTGTACATTCCTTGACATTCCTGTCTGTTATATCTCATTAATATTGTGTTAAAAACACGGAAAAACGAGCCCTTAGGTATACACTTCTTTCACTTATATATATATATATATATATATATATATATATATATAACAGCGTGCATGTGATGTAAAGCCTGCATGTTACGGAACACAGAATGCCTACAGAGGTATAGCGATGTCAATCTCTAGGAAGCCTATGAAGCTGTCGTCATATTAGGCGGATGGGTGCGTGAAGTTAGCGTCCTTGATATTTTTTTTTCCTTTAATTAATGGTCGGCTGTTGGATAGACTGGGCGTGTCGCTTACCTGCACGAAGAAGTACATCCGGCAGAGGAAGTCGCCGAAGGGCCACTCTCCCATCAGGTAGACTGACATGTTCTGGTAGACGCAGAAGAGACCCACGCACAAATCGGCCACGGCCAGGTTTGTGAGGAAGAAGTTGGTGATGGTGCGCATCCGCCGGTGTACCACGACCACCAGTACGACCAGCAGGTTGCCTGCGTGGTCGAAGAGTGGAGGCAGTGAAACGCAGATAATTTGAAAATCGGGAGAGTTAGCGGACAAGGGACGATGATGCATCCGTAATCAACATGATCATCGTCGGAATAATCAATTATCTTTAGCGTGGTTAGCTTACTGCAGGATGAAGGCTAATGATCTTCAATTTACCCTAATCTGCGCGAGCTGATTCTATCTGATTCCTGTGAACTTCTTAATCAGAAAACTTCATCTGACACTTTGCCGTCCTCGCATTCATGCAGTCACTAGTTATACCTGTGTACAGGAGCCCAATATATTTCAAAATGGATTACCATGAATGTGCAGATTTCATTGATAAAAAATATATATTGACAATAAACTGCACAGGACGAGCGAGTCTATTTTCACCTTTACAGCTAAGTGTAACGTGTGCCAAGCAGAAACGTCACCTATGATATGACGTCATACCAGCTCCGTAAACTTTCAATGGAGCAACGTTTTAGCAAACATTGCATAAGTATTGCTATTTTGCCAGTGTTTGTGGCTGGACCGTGTCACTGAGGGGGTCAGTGAACTACGCCGTGTTGCCTCGAGATCCTCACGATTTTGCCAGCATCAATAATCAAAAAGTAGGTTCACAGCAATGGGCCACTTTATAAATTACTTCACACATTGCGTATTTATAGGTCGCGTGATATCTATCTAGTGAGGTGGAAGCACACACGCCCATGTGGGCTTGAAAGAAACAAAATGCCTGTATAGGCCAATATTCAGACCCTGAGGCCTCCGAACTGTAACTGTAAAGTAGCACATATACATTCATTTCCACCGTCGTCAGGTGCAGTGCAACGCTGCATACTTTCTTTTAATCTATTTCTTTCAGGCGGAATCCTTAGATGGCCCGTATAATGCGAAGTTTGACTTTCAGCGGCGTCAACACGTTTAACGCAAGAGAACATCATCCCATGACGACGTCGCCATAGTATGACTCATGGCGTCATATATAGCGTGAATTCAGAACATTACAGTGAAGTCGTCATGACGTGATAGTGTGACGTCCCACAATGACGTCATCACATGCCATCGCCACTCGTCCAAAAATGGACCGATCATGGATGCAATGCTAAATCGGGTGAGGCGCACAAAGCTATCGCAGGGGGTTCAATAAATTGATATAAAAGAAAATTGTGGCATCGAGTGGTCTAACACGAATGCGTGAAGGGCCCTTTGAGTTTCTCCATTCCTACGCAGTAAGGGAGCCCTCATCGAAGAAAAAAGCTAACTTGAAACGTAAAGCAAAAGAGATATGTAAAATAAGCAGCTCCTTCTTTATCTTTTCCCATTTGTTTAGACGGGATGAAACACTATGATGAAGATCGCGTCAGCAAGTATATCACTTGAAAAATCGTTATAAAGGTTTATGGCGCCCTTCGTGCAGTCATCTCAGCTACAAGAACGATCATTTCTTGCAAAATAGGTCACGTCCTTATGGCTCTTATACCTCACAGTCGGGATGACATTATCTAAAGAGTCTTCGTACGTCGCATGGGACTGCGCTGCTGGAAAGTTAATACCGTACAAACTTGCCACGCTACAGTGCACCAGACGGGTGGTCTCCGCGTGGTGCGGCGTCCCAGTTGGGGTGAATGTTTTATTGAAGCGACGTTACGCAAATAATTCGTAGAGTGGTGCAATCGTGACATCTAGTTTGTTTCTCCCTCGACGTATAGAAAAAAAAAAGAAGAGAAAAACGCAAAGAAAAAAAAAGAAAAAAAAGGCGTGATGGAACGTGCACGTGTACATATATGACGGCGGCAACCTTTGGAACATATCACATAGTTCCCATGACGATGAGTTCTTTTTTTCTGTCGTGCTTTAAAGATCAAAACAGGAGAATAAAATATAAAGGCAGGAGCGAATCAATGGGTCGAAAGTGGTGTAAAACAACCTAGTAAACTCAATGCGCTAGATTTTCTTATGTTGCGTTCACCTCAGGCACGTCCCCCGAATTTTGTTGAAGTCGACGGGTAGTATTTCGTATGCATAATGACTGTGCCTCGTAAGTGGTTCAGCCACGCAGAAAACTGCATGATGAATTTATGTTAAACATCGCCTTCGGAAAATTGCATTCAACCTATAGTATATGCAAAATGAAGCGAGCATAACTAAACCGATGAGGGCGATCAGCTATTTTGCATGTGCTCGGCCCACGCGCGCCGTCCATCGTGTATCGGCATTTTTGATCAATCACTTGCCGCGCTTTTACCCCCTTTATGCGTTTATCGGCGCATCGTGAATGTGAAGTCGTGTGCCCCACTTGGAGGTCACATCCCGCCACGTTTGTGCACGTGTTGACTGTGCCGCCGAAGCTCTCGCTTGCAGCGGCTCTGACGCTACCTGCATCTCGTCAGCATCTACTTGCGTATGGATTGGGCGCGCGCTCTTAAAAAACTGCCATCCCCCGGAGCGATACTATAGGAAGTGCAACAATCGAGCAAATAAACGGGCGTTCACAAAACTTGTAAGCAAACGCACTGCCTCCAACTTCAGTGTTCTGACACTGCACCGCGTCCGCGGAAGTTCGTATGGCATAGTTGCCGGCGTGTTGAGACCTGCCTGAATCTGAATTACATAAGAGTCAATAGCAAACAATTTAGCCCCACCGCGGTAGTCTAGTGGTAAGGTACTCGGCTGCGGACCCGCAGGTCACGGGATCGAATCCAGGCTGTGGCGGCGGCATTTTCGATGGAAGCGAAAATGCTGTACGCACGTGTGCTCAGATTTGGGTTCACGTTAAAGAACC
This sequence comes from Rhipicephalus microplus, assembly GCF_043290135.1. Classification (NCBI taxonomy): domain Eukaryota; kingdom Metazoa; phylum Arthropoda; class Arachnida; order Ixodida; family Ixodidae; genus Rhipicephalus; species Rhipicephalus microplus. Next base: position 12,386,167 of record NC_134708.1, on the reverse strand, counting down.
CCAGGTGTTCAAAATTTCTGGAGCCCTTTATTTTGGCATCTCTCATAATCATATGGTGGTTTTGGGATGTTAAACACCTCATATCAATCAATAGCAAACAATTTCCCATGTGGCCTATTCTTAGCTACGCCAGTCTGACGTGATTTTACGATGGTGGAAACGAATCGATATGCGCTATTTAGTAGCTGCAGTCGCTGTAGTGCTGTAGCGTAGTAATTAACATGTATTGAAGCAATACGTTATTGCATGTTCTCTCATTTCCCGACGTCGGCGGCAGCAGAGCTCGCAGCGCTTCAAGGTGCGGTAAAGTACATTCTTCAGCAGCCACCAAACCAATGGGCCATCTTTTCCGACTATAGATGTCAGCCTTCAAACACTATGGTTTGCTTTACGGCGTGGGATTACACGAACAATCAATGCATCAGATAAGAAGCGACTACCACCAAGAACTCGCGGAAGGACATGATAATGTATTGAGTTGTTACCGAGTCATTGTGGCATTGTGGGCAATGACCATGCAGACGAAGCTACTCGATCGGCTAATGAACATGACCGGCGGACGCCCATACCAATATTCAGACCAGATGCTGCGCAGCGACTGCAATCACTTGCTCACCGTATCCCACTTTTACAAGATAATACGCAGGGTTTCTTTAACGCGTCACTGTAATCCATCAGCGCAAATTTGCAACTTTGTTTTTCATCCGGGCTCTGACGACAAGATGAAACATTGCTGTGTCGCATGTGGGTGAACGTGGCAATTACAAATGCGTATTTGTGTCTCATTGGAATGGCTATCAGCGTGGGATGCAACATTTTTGCCTTCGAGGAAAGCGCTTTCTATTATACTGCCCATCATACTGGAGTCAACGACGTGGTATAGAAGCTAAGTTCCGTCACCTGGATCTGAGACCACTTAAACAAAAGTTCCTGGGACCTTGACCGACAGTCTCACATACGCTCAAGGCCACGAAAACTCTCTTGTGCTTTTTCAGTACCACCGAACTTCATGATCCCTTGTGGATGAACAGTGGGAGGCTGTACTGTGTAGTCTCAAGCTGTTAATTTACCAATCTTTTTCTTGCTCTTCTTCTTTTTCTCTATCTCTTTCCCTTCTATTATTTCATCTTTCTCTCACCCCAAGTGAAGGGTAGCCAACCGAGCTAAAGCTTGGTTAACCTCCCGGCCTTTCCTCTCCATTTCTTTCTCTCTCTCATTAGGAAAGTGATTAATCATAACAATGTCGCTTTTCTCGTGGTGGCTATTCGAAAACACAAAGGCCCTAAAAGATTGAGTAAACAAAGTTCTTTTTCTGAAAAAAAAAAGAGACTTGACATTCTCAGGATTTCTCAAAACAATGAGTCTTCACTTGTTCGCTGAGTGCAAAAGATATCGTAATGCGGTAAATGCTGATCAAAAAAAGCAAAGCCATCTCAAAAAAAAAAAAAACCTTTCGAGCTTAGGTAACAACCCTAAGCAAATATGTGAAGAAATCAAAACTCTCATCGAAAACAAAGTTAACACACCTCTCAAATCGTTTAATTAATATCATGATTATAATGAAGTTGCATTATCGAAAAAAATTAACGAGCATTTTCGGAAGTGGGTAAATATCTGGACTCAGTGCCCCTCCCCGATAATACCTCCCTTACGTGATACATTTCTATATCAAAGTGTCACTCCATATTCTTGGCACCAAAGCCTGAATAAAAAATTTATCCATTATTTGTTCTCTTGAAACACAAGTGTGATGACGGCACATCACTATTGTCCATTAAGCTTTGCACCGGTTGCTTTATAGAACTATTGACTTGCATGGCACCACGTTATATTTCAGTGGTTGCCAAGCCACTGTGGAATTATCGGTAAAGAACGAACTGATCAAGCGGCCCGTTCAGCCCATACAGAAGACAACGACCAGTCAATACCTCGCTCAAAGACGGACGCTGCTAGGAGGCTCCGCATTCTTGCTCGCCAACGCTCCATGGCTCTTTGGAATGAGCCTCTCTTTACGCATGCAAGATTACGATCCTTTGATCCAACGTTAAGCATGCAGCTTCCAACAAAAATTTGACGAGGCGACGCTACTGCTCTGTGCAGACTATGGTTGGGAGTCGCGTTTACCCGTGCGTACGCGTTCCGCATAGGTATGGCCGACACCGCCGACTGTGCACACTGCGGAGATGAAGAAACAATTCGACATATCCTGTGTGACTGCCCGAAATACAACCTGGAAAGACAACACCTTTCTAATAAACTAAACAGGTTAGATGACCAGCCGCTGTCAGAAGAAAATATACTGCGCCATCGTCATGACTCATCGTCACAGAAGAAAGTCGTGCAAGCGCTACTGGGCTTCTTACGAACTACTGGCCTGTCGGAACGCCTCTGAGTGGACTGATTTTCTGTGTGCGTGTGTGTCGGTGTTTTTCTCTTATTTATTTTTTAACTCTCCCTTTCTCTTTCAACCCTCTATTCCCCAACCCCAGTGTAGGGTAGCATACCGAATACTAGCATCTGGTTAACCTCCCTGCCATCCTTTTTTCTCGTTTCTCTCTCTCTCTCTTGACTTGCATATTCAATCACATGTCGGATACTGGTGCGTTGACAGATAGGTTAAAATTAGCCCTTGTGACTTATCTGTAAATGTGAGAAAAAAACGCAATTCAGCATTTACCGGCCCGTTTCACTACTGCCAATTTGTCGTAAGATTGCTGAAAGAATAATTTACAAACGTTCATTTAGTTACCTCTCTGAAAATGATGTAATAAGTGATTATTATTACGGTTTTCCACCCAGTAAGTTGACCGAGACTGATTTACTATAAATTAAAAATGACTTAATTCGGAACATTGAAATGAAACACTTTACAATCGGTCTATTTCCAGACATTATTGAAGAATTTGATTCGGTTCAGCATGACACTCTGCTAGCAATTTAGAAATTCACAGAGTTCACGGCATTGCCAAATGTCTCACGGAAAGCTACTTGACAGGACGATAATACACAAAGTTACATGACAGTTGCTCTAACCATGGGACATTGAAATGCTCTCCTATTCATCGTGTCCAATAATGACATTGTAAACATTCCTTCATCTTCAAACATTAACCTCTGTGTCGACGACACTAATGCCTTTTTTATGGCTCCAACTTAGAAGTTGAATAGAGAGCGAAGAGTTTGTTAGGAAAGTTACAGGGATGATTGGCATTACCTCAACTGACTTTGAAGGTTCAAAAACTGATTTCATTATGTTTCATGATAAAGACAAAGCAATAAGTCACAGCCCAAGACTCTGCTTTGGCAATTCCAAAATCAAATGTCAAGACGATTGAAAGTTTTTGGGCGTACACTTCCGCAATGACTTTAGTTGGTCTGATCGTGGCACTTATGTCAAAATGGAAATGGTTCCCTCTATTGGTGTTCTCAGCCGCATCAACAATCTTCTTCCACATTCTGTGACAAAGCACCAATACTTTTCTTGTTCACTCGCATCCCACGTTCTGCAGCTTAGTTTGGGGCACATGCAACAGGACCGATGCACAAAAACTGATCTCCATGCAACAAAAAGCACTGAGGCTGTTAACAAGGAGGCCAGATAGCCAGAGCAACTTATCTTTTGTTTTTTTACATCATAGGCTTTTCTGATTGCTACAAAATTAAATTATGGTCCTTATCTATAACCGCATACAAGAAAACTTTCCTGCATTTAGCAACGTGTATTTCACTCGAGGTGTTAAATAAAACTTATGAACGACTTCAATTGTTTTAACACGATTCAGGACAGTGACTTCACCATCAAATTGTTGGCATCCGCAACAGTTTTTTAGGTGCTGTGGAATTAGCTCGGATAAGCGAATCTGTTATACTTAAAAAAAAAGATTACTTTTCTACCTAGGATGAACTGTTTCTTTTCGAGTGTTTGATCATTTCACGTAATTGTGTCTTCCCAGTTTCAATGTGTTCTGTTTAGTTATAGTGGTACTTCACATCATTTCAATCATAAGTTATGCCCATCTTCAGCTACATTTGAATATTTGAATCAAGTTCAAAAATTATGGAAACAAGGAAGTAAATATTCAAAGATTCAAAAATTGCGGAAATACTGTTTCGTGTTTTTTTTTTTCGATCCAGGTTGTGGGGCTAATCAGGAAACAATCATGTCTGTTTTCTTTTATCTCCTCCTGGTAGCATGTAGCGTGGCATGCAAGTGTACAACGTCCATATGTTAGAATAAAGCAATTCTTCTTCTTTTTCTTATGGGGATGATGATGATGATGCCTTTTCTTGTGGCTTATGCAAATTTTTCGCACCATCATCAACAAAGCAACTGACACACCACTTGCTGCAGCTTATAGAGTATTCGCGCTGCAGCTCTGCCATGCCAGCAGTGTTGATTGTGTTCATTCTATTCGCAGTGACTAGTGGCTAAGCGTATCATGTTGCCTTATAGTGGCCATATACACAGCGATTTGAAGTTTTTGTGCATATTTATTTAGTAAAGCGACTACTCTACAATTACCTTCTGCAACTTTTCTGGCCATTTTTTATGAATTATCGACATTAATGTCACGAATGAATGACAATACTGCAACAGTTCAAATGGAATGACATTTTAAACTAATGACATTAGCACCTCCAGTGGGACGGGGGTATTAAACCCAGCCTCTTCGAACAGCCAAGGTTGTGGGGATGCTGGGAAACTTTGGACTCACCGAAGAAGCAGCAACAAAACACGATGGAGTAGGCGAAAATGAGGCTGACGCGGACGTCCATCCTTTGAAAGATATCCTCGTCAGCTTCCGAGGACGCCCACACGCCGGAAGCAGAAGTGGCCGACCCATTTCCGGTCGCATCCCATTCGCCCAGTGCGCTGCTGTCGTTGGCGTCGTCCGGGGCTGCCATTAGATAGGATGGGCAGGATTCCTGTAGGAGAGTTATGCAGGTTATGAATGCAACAAGGCCTCGGAGCAAACGTTTATCTACTCCCGCGAGCATTTTAAAAACACATTCGCAAGCTTGGTACTGAATAACCATGTATCTTGACAGGTTTATCATTCTGAATACTTGTCTATGCTCCACCACTAAGGAAAGACGGACAAGATACATATACACTTATAGCTCATAAAAAGAACGCCGTCGTGTTGCGCCGCCGTACTCAAATGACGTAACTATTTCATTTCAGTAGAGATAGCATGATACTAGACAACCTATAGGAATTGAAGGCAGGACAAGACAGATGTTATCCTAACTTCTCCTTTTATATACCGTCTAGTATAGCGATATTTATACTCACATCAACCATGCTATGCCTACTAGCAAAACAAGTACTAAAGCAACATGATTGTTTCAACAGCTAACTTTCAGGCTAGGCAAGCTTGGTTCTGGCCCATTATTTTCTTATGCGGAAATTCTTGAAAGTTACGCGCAGTCTATGGATAAAAGCTATCCGTGCACTACGACAGCTTTAAAGAAACGTCGCCCTTAAGGATTCATTTTTGTCGTTGTGTGCATTCTTCTTTGCCTGTGTACGGAGGGGGGTGGAGGGGTGATGGGGCGCTTTGTTTTTTTTTATTTTTGTATTTCTTTGGTACTAAAAGAGGGTAGCAAACCAAACGTTCTGGTTGTCTTCAGTACCTCCACCTCTTTGATTTATCATGCCCACTTCCTATATTTCTTCGCGCTGCGCTCTGTGTCATACTGAAACGCCAAGAACACCCAAAATTTAACCAACCAAATAACTTGCTCGCAAAACATGAAGGTGTGACTTTTTCATTGTGCTAAACGTGTACAGTTGACGCTTGCGACTGCTGTTTCAACAAGAAAGACACACGAAGACCACAGGTAGACAGAACACAACACGAGCGCTCATGTTGTATTCTACCTGCGGTTTTTGTGTGCCTATCTTCGTGTTGAAACAGTGCGTCGCAAGCGTCAACAGTAACGCAAATGAGTTCTGCGGAGACCGCAAAGGTGGCGGAAGGGATAAGAGACTGAAATTAGGCAACCACCCGTTTCTGGCATGAAGGCACAAGAAAATGCGTACGGATTTTGCGGAAAACAAAAGCCGCTTAGTTGCCGAAAAATTCGTCCTGGTCCGGCAATCGAACCCAGGACCAACGCCTTTCCGGGGTGGTCACTCTACCAATTGAGCTAGCTAAGAAACTAGCTAATTAGCAGCGCGATGGCGAACTGTGTACAACCATGCTCCTATAATCTGGTCATTGTAGCTAAACGTGTACTTCTGTGCATTACCCACCATGGTGGCGTAGTGAATGTGCTCGATAGCTGACCCGAAGGTTGCGTGTTCGAACGCCAGCAACAGCGGCCGCATGGAGGTGAAAATAGCCGAGGCTCATGTACTTCCATTTAGGTGCGCGTTAAATAATCCCAGGGAGTCGAAACTTTCGGAGTCCTGCACTGCAGCTTCTTTCTTAATGAAGTCATTGTTTTGGGCCGTGATACCTCAAGAATCGTTTCCGCGCATTGCAAATGTTCTGATGACGGCAAACGCCATTTCGTCATGCCATTCACAGTTTCCGCTGAGTTGCTAGGAGTAAACAGACGTAATGATAGTGAGATGCAGCTTTTCGTTGGGCTGGCATTGTGATTTCATCTTTGATGACGCCAGTGCTTAGTCCTTATACCTACGCGGTGGGGCTAAACATTTACCAAAGCAAGAACCACCGTAGTTAGCGCTGTCCGCCTGGCTCATTGTATGTGTAAATGTTTACCGTTACGTTTATTCCAAGGAACTGCCATCAACTCAAAGCAGTTAGCCTACGAAGGTAAAGCAGAGATGGGGATACATATAGAAGCTCTGTGTTCATGAACCGCCTAAATTATGGATATGAATAATTACTATCCGGAGTTTTAAGTTCCGAATTTACGATATGATTGAGAGACGTCCTAATGGGAGGGCCCGGAAAATTTCGAACAGCTGGTGTTCTTCAACGCGCCCTGACTTTATACAGTTCATGGGTCTCTACCATCCCACCTTCATCGAAATGAGACCACGGTGGCCTGGATTCCACCCCCGACCTTCGAGCCAGCACCGTGACCACTGCTCCACCACGGCGGATTGATACGAGCAATTAGGATTCCGTGAATGCGCTTCGCACTTTTGAACCTTCATTAGACGGGTGACTACAGACACCTCCCTCCGATATCTGCAAGAATGATTTCCAGGTACATGAGTCAGGCAGCTACGAGACTTGCCCAATGCAAAAGTTTATGTGTAATCTACTGATTGACCGCAAATGAGCGGCCTGTAGTGGCGAATCGATAAATACGCTGGCTGACGCTGGGGGCCGGTGATGCCTGCGCAGTTCCAGGGACACGTTAGAGAGCCCCGACTGGTCGAATTTAGCGGGAACCTTCCATTACAATGTCTCCCAAAGGAAGTGTCACCTTGTAACATTAAGGAAAGAAGTGTAAATGTAAATGCTCATGTTTCTTTGTTAGACACATTATCAATCGGAACTCATACAAATTGATGCAAAAAAAGTATAGGGGATGTGATTAGTAGTAATTGCAATGTAAGTATAAAGAAATGAAAGTGGGTGAAAAAATTTTCCGCGGGCACGTACTGAACTGGCAACCTTCCTATAACACGTCCGATGCTCTTCCAAGAAAGATGCTGTGGTGGTCATGCCCGTGCTCACTTTACGGGGTATATATGTCAATATAAAGATGGCTGTGAATATACCAGTCGCTATGCATTCCTGAGCTGAGCTGCCACAATTTTTTCGTTTCATTTTCACGCTCACAATGGCTCCTTTTGATGCTTCTTCACAAATAAATAATATAGGAAAGGGGTAAGAATGGGACTCACATGGAATGTTGGTACCAACAATATTTAGCTGTACCGACCATATTTAGCTATACAAACTTTTCTGCGATTGCCAACAAAGTCCTCGGACAAAATGGGATAAGGCTAAAGAGTGCGGTGGTCCCTTTATGAAACCAAACGATGGAGATGAAGCTGGCAAACGGGAGGTGTTGGGGAGGGATGTCTAAGAATGAATACTGGGATGACAGCACCGTCAGACAATGCGAACATTCCTGTGCAAATGGAAGACGCGATGAACGGTCGCCATTAAACGCGCGATTTCCCCACGCACCCTTATGAAAATGCCTTTCATTTTCTTTCTTCTTCGTTTTCTGTCTGCTCGTTCGCGTTTCGAAGTCAAGGTCTTCTGGTTTAGGCGGACCTATTAGAAGAAAGCTAGAATCCCAGTAGACGGATCGACACGCAAAACACGGTCGCCGTTTGCTTGCAACGTTCAGGCGTTATAGTGCGACTAAGTGAATTAAAATGCCATCAGACCTAGTTTCGAGGACTACACAACGAAGGAGCTCGTGAAAAAGCGAGGCGATTTATCATCGAACTATGGCGACAACTGTATCTGTACGACACCGTCACCGGTTATCCGGGCGCCACCGCCTGGCGCTCGGCCAGATCGTATGCATTTCATCAGCCGTAGAGTCGGCGTCGACGCAGTCCTGCTACAGCAATTTCGTGCAACTCGATTTACCCTAGCGTGCTCGAGCTCTGAGGGACGTTCGGAGCACTCCTTTCTTCTGTTTTCTTGTGTAGGGTAGAAAAGCGCACACAGCCACGATTAAACTCGCCTTTCTCTTGTTCTTCATTCACTGTTCCTTTGGGCTTTTCGCACAAACATACGACGGGAGCACGATTCTCACGGCGCCTGACGCGAGAGTGGAACCTCATTCAAAGGACCTCAATGTCCTTTGAATATGAGCGGTTTCTAGTTACGCAGTTGTTGAACGACAATACGCTCTCTTTGTGTTCGTTGCTTGACAGCTTCTTATGAAAGTAGTGGGCCTGGTTAGGGGCTGCTCGTGATGCTAAGCTCAGTGAGCCTTTATGCGACTGATGTAAATGTATGTAGAGTTTAGGCGATAGTACAAAAACAGCAATGGCGAGGGCAAGGCGAATAGGAGTACTATGTAAAAGCATTCAGTTTGTCACAAAGCAGATGACTGAAAACCACCATTATCAACATTCCCTTATCTATTATTGATGCAAGTATATCGCTGTTCATTATATTCATATCGCTGTCCTCTCCTTATATTTGAAGAGACCAACCTTTATGTATGTGTGTACCACCGTATTGAATAGGACTTTCAACATGGTAGTGCGTGGCTTCAAGAGATCAAAGATTGGGCATGGCTTCAACCTATTTTTATTTCAGCGACTAAGTATTATTTTATTATTTGAGATGATACCCAAGTACTAAGAGAACCGTGCTTAAAAATGAATGGCGAAGAAAGTCTGCTTTTAAAGCCAACAACCATGCTGATTCATTTGTGTCCGTTACGTACAGTCACTCAAATTGAAACGCCGGAACTGATTAAGTGACCGCAAAACTAGCATGGCTAAGTGAACAGAGTGAACAGGACACTATCATCATCATGAACAAGCACGGGCTCTTTTCGTCCTCTTCTTCATGATGCTCATTCTCTTCGTCTAAACTTTTTTTTAAAAGAGTTGGTTCATTATATACATCAAGAGAATATCAGCACAAAAACGCACCCACAAGAGAGGAGAAGGCATGGACACAAAGTACCTGTGTGTCAGTGTCTTGTTTCTTGAGAGTGTGGTTTCGCACAGCCAAACTCTTGTTCATTTTTTTTGGTTCGCTCACAGAACATTTGCACCGATTACTTCAGTGTGGGATGAAATAACCATGATGGGTGGGTGAGCGAGTACTGAGATAGAAAGAAGACAGAAAGAGAAAGAAGACAGAACGAGAAAGAATTAGATAGACAGGGCAGACACATAAATACACGTAAAGAGAGGAAAATAGAAAGAGACAAAGAGAAGGAAAGAAAGAAAATTAAAGAAATAAGACAGGCTGCCCAGAACTGTAATTTCTTTAGGCTTTGCACCATTTGTGAGAAGCTACCTTAACCATTTTTTTTACCTGTGTCGCTTACTTAATCCCTGTAACATTCCCGTAACGACAGGTAGGCCCCATACGTCTTTCCTTATTTATACCAAGAACTGTCGCCCTCTGTCCCAAGCCGTACCTACGGCGCCCCCATTGCGCTAATTGGTGTGGAACGTCTCGCGTTATGAAACAAGGTGGAGCACGGGAGCAGTGCTCGTTCTGCAGACTGACATCTGGGTCGCGTCGGCGCTCTGGCTTCGTGGGGTCATTGGTCGTCGTAGGCGCTGCCCAGCTCGCCAAGTTTTTTTCGGAAGAGCAAAAAAAAAGCAGGAAAATGAAGTGTGGTTTGCGGTCGTCCCGGCAAAAATCGACCGGCCCAACTCTTTCTAATTGGGGCAGCAGCGGTAAAGAGAGTGGAGCGAGGTGCACGCCTCCCCTCATCTCAATTTGCCGCCGCTGATGCTCGGTCACGGTGCGCTTCGGCGAGAGTTACGTTGGAGGCACGGCTGCTCCAGAAAAGGTGGGGCCGTGCGTGTTATCGCAGTGGAAAAAAGAAAAGTCCCAAGTTCGTTCTGGCGCCACTACCGTAGAGGCGATGTTTGTGAAACCGTTCGGGGAGGTCAGAGTACTGTAACAACTTGTGCATAGAATTTTTTAAAAAGAGGGTGGAGGGGGATTGAGTAGCACTTTTTTCCTGCCGGGTAAATGGGGGCAAGCGATTCTTGGCGTGTGCGTGCTTGAGCTACAACCAGTCATTCATTTATCTCTCGCATTTCGCAATGCTACCCTTCTGATTTTTCCTTCCTGCGTGTCGGGTATGAGACTTCCATCCACGGACTCAGCAGCATTGCCCTTCTGCTGCTGCGTGAGACAACGACGGTCTTGCTTGAAACAATGAAATTCTACATCGAAAGGAAACAACGGAATATCACCACGTGAAAGGGCGAGTGATCTCGATAAAAGATTGAATTTCCATATCACAAACGGTATGTCGCCGACAAGTACAAGTTTTCGAGAAACACCGCATAAAAATCATGGAAATGCGTAGATGACCGGTACACCATAGGGGGCCGCAATTTCGTACATCGGGTGATTCCAAGTTTATTCCACATCACGCCATCCCGTTAACGGATAAAAACCACCCAATCTGCACGAAACGCGCAGATTTATTTCTGGCAGATAGATAGATAGATAGATAGATAGATAGATAGATAGATAGATAGATAGATAGATAGATAGATAGATAGATAGATAGATAGATAGATAGATAGATAGATAGATAGATAGATAGATAGATAGATAGATAGATAGATAGATAGATAGATAGATAGATAGATAGATAGATAGATAGATAGATAGATAGATAGATAGATAGATAGATAGATAGATAGATAGATAGATAGATAGATAGATAGATAGTCCCCGAAGTTCACTAAGAAGTGCTTAGCACTAAAAAAAAAACATACGGCGAAGCGTCCTCTTATCTTTGTATTTTAGTCAACCTTAAGAGACATAAGACGCGATGCATCTTCTGAAACTTTTGCGTGCATTATGCTTCACGCTATGGTTTCTACAATAGCTAAAACTTGACGACAACCGGAACAGGAGCATAGGCCGGCAAATAATTAGAGGTAGGCTTGAAGTGCGAACCTGAAATATATTCATCGATTAGCAAAAAAAAAAAACATAACGGAAGTGGCATACCCACTATCTAGTGGGTATGCCACTTCCCAGCCGAGCCGTAGTTCCAACCTATTGTGCATAAGAACAGTAACCGTGGTCGCCAAAACCTGGAAAGATTTAATACGAAAACTTTAATTTAATCGAAGACAAATAATCGAGTGTTGGGAATCAATGTCCATAAACCATGACAGGATTATGAAAGACATTGTGGAGGGCTTCGGGAATTTCTACCAACAGCTGAGGTTCTTTCCCGTGCACCTCAATTCAAGTACGAGTGACGGAAACGGCCCTGCTATGAAATACTTTGACGTTCCCCACATGTATATGTATGGGCAGCCAAGCACTGTGAAACTCGCTTGCATTATAGTCTGGCACTTCGATTGAAAGGAACATGCTCCCGATGAAATGATTTCAACGCTAGTTCTCCCCAGCTTCGAAGCGCTCAAGTCAAGAAGAAATACACATCCAAGATAATTGACAATGTCACCAAGTTAGCAAATAACTATAACTGCAAATCACATTTTTTAAACTAAAACGGAAGCGCCAGTTTTCTTCTGTACTAACATTGTCCTAACGTTTCCCGCGGATGCGCAGAATGTAAACACTCTTCCAAGAAAACACCTTCTTTTGCTTCCACAAAACGAATCGATTTTCTGAGAACCACTGCGTGTAAGGTACAGAACAGTACAAAACAAGCGTGAACTATTGATATCGTCGCCCCGCCACGGTGGTCTAGTGGCTAAGGTACTCGGCTGCTGACCCGCTGGTCGCGGGCTCGAATCCCGGCTGCGGCGGCTGCATTTCCGATGGAGGCCGAAATGTTGTAGGCCCGTGTTCTCAGATTTGGGTGTACGTTAAAGAACCCCAGGAGGTCGACATTTCCGGAGCCCTCCACTACGGCATCTCTCATAATCATATGGCGGTTTCGGGACGCTAAACCCCACGTATCAATCAATCATTCATATCGTCGAAAAGCCAACGCAGTGAACCGGCCAGCAGCTGCCTGTGCAACAAACCCCGTTGCATAGCCTGGCACCATCTTACTATAGTTCACTAAATGCATCGAATTTCAGCTTAGAAATACATGGTGGCTCTAACTGTGACATATATAACGTAGTATACCTTGTCGACTGCTCTATGTATAAAATGAAGCATGTTGGTGAGACCGAAACACACTTTAGGTACCAGCTCAGCAACTATATAAGGCTCCTATATCCTCACATCTTTACCTTCCAATATCGAAGCATGCCTACGTCACAGGCTGCGCCTTTGCAAATATTAAAGCTAGAATTCTCGCTTCTAGTTTTCGAAGGAAATTATACAGTGAATTTTACTTCTTAAATTCAATTCAACCCCTCCCCCAAGGGGGGGGGGGGTGAAATGACAGAGAGGGAAACTCTAGTGTATTAAAACAGTGACTGCACTCGACCTTACTGCTGGTACTGTCGTCAGCATTGCTAAACTTGTTGCCTTTTTTGTCAATAAATTGCGTAATTGAGTGTAATACGGAGCCCAAAGTATTTTATTTTTTGTCATAGCACTGAACTTCATGATTTAAGTTCTCACTGGGTCTGCGTAATCAAAGGAAGTGAGCTGATAAGCTGTAATGCCCGTGGTAATGCTGTTATTTTGACAAAGGCGAGAAACATTTTATTTTGAGGCATGAATCTTGTTTCCTTCATCCCTACACATACACACACGCACACGCACGCAAACGCACTCACACACATGATACCGCAGTTATCCTGTACGCTTCACGCTTTCAGGTACCAACATCGATATTTACAAACTCCCCCAAATATATTTTTACACACGTGGAACACGCACGTACATGCAATTTGTCAAGTGCTAAGCCGAGAACGGCACAAATTTTCGATATCCAACAGTGACTGCGCACATCGGAAGAAAGTTGCAACTTGGGAGATACATCGACCAGCGATTTATTTTGCTGTCGCGTTTCAGTTCAAGATCTACGGCGCGTATTCTAACTTTTTTTTCTTCTAAACCATGGCCACCACTCCGACCACGCGCCACTCAATTTTGTGCCCGACACAGCACGACGGTGAGCGAAAATCAATCGTGACGACGCGTGAGAGCACGAACAAAACTTCTTATCTTTTCTTGAACAGCGACGCACTTCCGGGTCCCTTTTTTCAACATCTCTGCCTTAATAATCTGAAGAAAAAACTACTACTAGCCCACTCAACAGAGGGCTGCTCAATTCCTGAATAATATAGTAACATCTGAGGTTTTGCATTCCTAAACCATAGTACGGCTCTGAAGCACTGCAGTAGCAGAGGGCTTCGCAAATTTCGAAAAGCTGCGGTTCATTGACGAGCACCTGAGAGTTTGAGGGTGAAACTTTATGATAAAAATCCGTAGGCTTCGGTGGTGTGTATCAATTTTGAAAAACAGTGTGGGCAACCAGAACACCTTGGTATTCTGAATTTGTTTTTGTGTTTTTGTTTTCGTGCCCTATCCTTTAGAATAAATAAGTCCCATCGATCTCAGCTTTGTGCTATTCTAAGCGTTATTTACGGTGTGGGTCGCCCACCTAGGCGTAAGCCAGGAGCCCTCGGTGTTTGGCAGCTTCCTCGGCTCCTCGGATGGGTCACAGCTTTTCCTCTAATTCTGTGCTGAAGCAGCACGGCCTTTCACTGCTCGTCATCAGTAGTTGCACGACCCGATCGAACCTAAAGCGGTGATCGCAACGAATGTTTTTAACCCCCTAGTATACCACAAAACAAGAACATGAGCGAGTGTACGCTGGTTAAGCGGACAGTGCTTCGACAACGATGCTAGCACTCAATATTAGAGGAAAGTGCACGGAAGTGCTCGCTTCGTTCAGGTATCCTAGAATGTTCAAGCCATGGAGGCTTCGTAATGAACACAGTTTGAAGCAGGGTGGTAAGGTCAGACTAGTTGGCTGAGGTTCATTGTCATGAAACAATGTTTTAGTAACCATAAATGCGACAAGACTCTACGCACTTATTTGCTCTCTTTGGTTTAGTAACGCACTGTATCATTGAAATGAGTGCCTCTTCTATCATTATGATCGACAGAAAGGCACCGTGTTAGCAAACTAATGCGGATGCGAGGACATTCATTTCTAAAGCAGAAGGATGTCTTGTAGTTCTTCGCTCATTTCATAGTTGGGAAGCTTCAAGAGTCGTTGGTTGCAAGCTTTGCGGTTCTACTCAAGGAGCTGAAATAACATCCCCATATTGTGCCCTTTGTGTGGCGCCCTCTCCGTTCTCTGTCGGCATTGTTTCTCCGTACAAATTGCAGATCACAGTTGGTTAATTTGGAGCCCCATTTCCATTGCAAAGACGCAGTCGTTGGACGGTTACTTATTTTGTTCGCTCCTAGCTTTTGTGAGCGCTGTTCTTGATGCAGCGCAGTGGTTGCGCTAGAACATCGTTCTTGCGATTGTCTCGCGCACATTTTTTTTTCGTTTATCCGCGTCTTCTCGCCATGGGCGTATACCACACATTAACTCTCACTACTTGGGCCAATGCGGAACCAACGTTGCCGCATCGTTTTTCTTCCGGTTTCATGTTGTTTCATTAGATCGATGGGACTCGATTAACGGTTACTGATTTTCCGATGAGCACCAGTCCGTACGGCTCCCGAGGAAACCTTCCATTCAACCGAATATAGAAACTAAATGCAGAAAATACACTAGAGATCGTACGGGCTGGTTCCAAGCAACCCAGTGGATCAGAATGAACTGATAACAAGAATCGGAGAGGTTTGAAACGCTTACAAATGAATGGAAATCGGTGCACTTTCTATACTTACGCTATGGACCTTATGCTAATTTGCTGCCATCTGTCGGCTGTCGTGTGCATACCGCCATGTTAGAGGCTTGAGCACGGCGCTCTACTCACAGTCCGCTTGTGTTTACGTATACGTAAGCGGTATCAACGTGAGGCGTGTCTTGGCTGATAATAGCAATCTCGACGTATTACTGCGCCCTCGCTGTACACAGAGAGGAACTCTGAATGCTTAAGCAAGAAGGGTAAGCCGTAAACTTTGCTCCTTGTTATTTTTTTTTCAAGCTGATTACGTTTATATTACTTTACTTTACTGAACATAAAACAATTGTTCTTAAAGGGAAACGAGTTCCTGAGCTCATCGAGGGACGCCCTTCTTGTACTTTGCAAGAACAAGTCTTGTGTGTACATAAGGTCTATATAAGTTCATCAAAATGTACATAGTGCCTACAAACGTAAATGAACGAACTTTCTACATGTAATGTATATATAGCGACGTTGTCAGGTCTGTATATGATGGTAGGAGATCTGTATGGAGTATTCGCGGGTTACGCGATCATCTCCGAGCAAGCTCCTCCGAACAAATTTTAGTTCAGAAAACCGACAATAGTGGAATGCATAGACTTTAGCCGCATTTTTTATTACAGGTATTTATAGTGCAGGAATACGCTGGCAAAAAAAAATAGTTCGAGCAGGCCCCTCTATAATTTCGGTATAAAAAAAAAGTGTCTTTTTCACAGTTTCAGTTAAAGTTATTTCAGCACTTTTAAAGAAAACCCCCACATATGCGTGCTTAAAAATCAGAAACACTTTAACATTTGCTCGTCGAAATAACCAATCTCTGTTTGGTGCATGCTATGCTCTTTGTGCCGTCTAATAATTATGGTTCTTCAAAAAATCACGCTCTAAGTGAGCCCTGACAATGAAAAATCAACTCACCTAACAGTATACTATCCTCCCTTCTAAAAATGGCGATAAGAACGTTTGGAAGATTTAGCTTAACGAACATTAGTTGGAAATCAGAAATGTTCGCACAACACGCGTGACTAAAATATTCGAATAAACATGTAGCGCGTTGTGAATAATAGAAGTTTCGCCACGCATCTTTACACCATTTCTTCAATGAATGCTGCATACTGGAGACCTGTGTATCGTGCGATATGCCAGTGTAAGTTAAAGAATACTAGGTGTGCTAAATTTCGGCATCCCTCCACGACTATGTTCCTCATAATTATATTCTGGTTTTATAACGCAACACCGGAGATAATATATAATGTTATTTGCATTCTTTTAAGCTAAACATATGTTTTACGGTTTTACAATGGCCGTGAGACAGCTCGTTTTATAGAAAATATTTTTATTACGTTATTTGATGAATCACCTGAAGCAGCAACGCACAAAATTAAACGCATCAAATAGTTTGCTTCATATGCGCGTTTAGTTATGAATAAAAACTGTTTTGTCAATAATGTATATAAGAACGCACATCGTAGAGAGCACATAATATAAGAAATTTTCACTAGTGTGGGAAATGAGACAAGTTCTGACATCCTTTCGGAAAAAACAATCAATCTCTTCTGAATAGAAGGAAGCGAGACATATTACAAGGCTAATAATGATTGAAAATGAAGGGTGAGAAAAAAAGAGAGAGAAACTTTATTAAATTTGGAAACCTGGTGGAGCGGTTGGAAAATTTTAAAGGCTGCTCTCGGGTTAAGGGCTTTGGGCGAAGCTTCATCAGCTGGAATGATGAATTACCACCCTGACATGAGTGTCAGCGGGCCATCTCTCAGAAGAATTCCATCCAAAGGAGAAAGAAAAAGCTACTGAAATTTCGCTCGATGAATTCTTCCACAGAGAGGGTGAAACCGCAAAAGTAAACAAAAAAATCACAGCATATTTATGGAGTGCATAATGATGAGCATGAGAAAACGTCTGTCAGTCCGTCCGCGCTTCTGTAGGTCCGTTTATCCTTGCTTCCATCCGTCTGTGCTACCGTCTATGCGTTTATCCGTCCGTCCGTCTGTGCGTCCAACCATGCGTCCGTTTCTGTATCCGTACGTGCGTCCATGCATCCATGCGCCCATCCGTCTATTCATCTATGTGTCCGTCCGTGCATCTGTTTGCCTGTCCTTCAATCCGTGCGTCTGTCCATCTGCAGCCCATCTAGTGAACACTCGAAGTACCGCCACGTCGCTTCTTTACATCATACATTCGGATGGCCCCGCCGCGGTGGTCTAGTGGCTAAGGTACTCGGCTGCTGACCCGCAGGGCGCGGGTTCGAATCCCGGCTGCGGCGGCTGCATTTCCGATGGAGGCGGAAATGTTGTAGGCCCGTGTGCTCAGATTTGGGTGCACGTTAAAGAACCCCAGGTGGTCTAAATTTCTGGAGCCCTCCACTACGGCGTCTCTCATAATCATATAGTGGTTTCGGGACGTTAAACCCCACATATCAATCAATCAATACATTCGGATGGATGGATGGATGGATGTATATGGCTGTCCCCTTTAGATCGGGCGGTGGCTAGCGCCACCAAGCCGTAATACTTAATGAACCCAAAAACTATATTTTTTTCTTTAAAACGTGAGTTTGAGGGTTCGTACTTTGCAGAGAAGAGTTTAATTTTCACTCGTGCTTTGACTTTAGCCACCAATCAGATAACCTCCTTCTAGTTAAGTCTACTTGCTTAAAGTCCATTTTGCCCTCCCGGTCCCTAAACCCCAGTGCTTTGAAAAACTCTGCACCATCATCCTGAACTATAGGGTGAAGCCCTTTACAGAACATTATCAAGTGTTCGGCAGTTTCTTATTCCTCTCCACACGCACTGCATACTGTGTCTACCCCTTCGTATTTGGCCCGATATGTCTTGGTTCGCAGTACTCCCGTCCTTGCCTCAAACAGTAGAGAACTACCCCAACTATTATCATAGATCCTTTCCTTGGCAATTTCCTGCTTAAAAGTTCGATAGATCTCTAGTGCGGACTTCTTAATCATGCCCATTTTCCACATGTCAGTCTCCGTTTCCTTCACTTTCTTTTTAACCGATAGTTCTTTTTGGTTTGGCCACCTGCTGTTTTCTAAGTATTTACCAGTCAACTTCCTGGTTCGCTTCCTCCATTTTGTATCGACATTCTTCATATACAAGTAGCTGAAAACCTTCCTAGACCAACGCTCCTCCTTCATTTCTCTCAATCGCTTCTCAAATTTTATCTTGCTGCTAGCTTCCCTGCCCTCAATTGATGTCCATCCCATATCACCTTGTACTCCCTGATTTGGTGTATTCCCGTGAGCTACTAAAGCAAGCCTACCTATTCCATGTTGCTTAATTTTTAATCTTGCGTGAACTTCTGATCTCATGCACAATACCGCATTGCCGAACGTCAGCCCAGGAACCATGACCCCTTTCCATATTCCTCTCACAACATCGTACCTATTGTACTTCCACAGTGCCCTATTTTTCATGACTGCTGCATTCCTGTTACCTTTAGTTGTCACGTATATTTCGTGTTTCCTCAGGTACTCGGTCCCATCGCTTATCCATACGCCCAGATATTTGTATTTATCTGTTATCCCTAGCGTGACCTCCTGTACCCTAAGCTCACTACCTTCTTTGTCATTGAAAATCATGACTGCTGATTTTTCCTTACTGAATCTAAAATCTAACCTATCTCTCTCATTACCGCAGATGTCCATCAAACTCTGCAAATCTTCTTTGTTGTTGGCCATTAGCACTATATCATCTGCGTACATTAATGCTGGTAGTGCCTGATCAATAAGTTTTCCTTGTTTGACTAAAGAGAGGATGAAGCCCAGTCCACTTCCCTCTAATTTTGCCTCTAATCCTTGTAGGTACATCATGAATAATAAGGGTGACAGGGGGCACCCCTGCCTAAGCCCCCGTTTTACCTCTGCAGGCTTGGATACCTGTTTTGCCCACTTTATAAATACCTTGTTACCTTTATAGATACCCTCTAAAAGATTAGTGACTACATGTTTCACGCCTAGTGTCTCCAGTATTCCCCACAATTCATCTTGAACCACGCTATCGTACGCTGCCTTGATATCCAAGAATGCTAGCCACAGGGGCCTGTGTTCCTTTTCTGCTATTTCGATGCACTGCGTCAGTGAGAACAGATTGTCTTCCAACCTCCTGTGTTTCCGAAACCCATTTTGCAGTTCCCCCAGCACCCGCTCATCTTCTATCCATGCCTGCAGTCTTCCCTTTATAATCTGCATCGCCAGCCTGTAGACCACTGATGTCACTGTTATAGGACGGTAGTTGTTTATGTCAGCTTTGACCCCTTTCCTTTATAGATCATGCTCATTCTGCTAAGTTTCCATCCATCGGGAACTTCACCATCGATTATTATTTTGCTCACTGCCTCTCTCAAAGCCTGCTTAGACTTCGGACCTAATGTCTTTATCAGCCTAATTGGAATGCCATATGGGCTTGTTGATGTACTACTAGGAACCCTTTTCTCAGCCCTTTCCCACTCTCGTTGTGAAAATGGAGCCATTGCACGACTTGATTCGTCCTTGTCTATTGTGGTGCATAAAGTACTTCTTTGTTGAAGTTTTTCTGTCACCCTTGTTCTTATATATTCAATAGCTTCGTCCCCTTCTAGCCTGGCACCTTGGGCTGTAGTTATAAAACTCTGCTCTAGGCTCGTCTCATTTCTTAGGGAGTTTAGACGGTTCCAAAATTTCGCAGCTGCCTTTCTATCTTTTTTATGTACTTCTGCCAGCCACTGAGCTCCCTTTCTTCTAATCTTTTCATTGATCAGAAGAGATGCAGCCCTTCTACAGCTTAGAAAGGTTTACCATTTTCTTTCAACATCATCTGTCGGTTCACCCCGCTGCTTAGCATGTCTGTGTTCCCTAGAGGCTTCCTGACGTTTTGCTATGGCTCTCTTAACTTCCTCATCCCACCAACTTTTGGGTTTGTGTCTTCTCTTCCAGGGTGACTTGTTACGCGTCTTAGCAAGCTCTAGCTCAAAGAGTCTAATTAGATTCGTGTATGTCCACACTGTCTTATTATCCTCCGTGATTACTTTATCAATTTGTTTAGTGGCTATTTCAATTTGCCTTTCTGAATAAAAATTTTCCTGTTGTTGCTCATCTTGTCTCCTTCCCACTTTCACTGCTCTTCCAAAACTCAGCTTGATACGTTTGTGATCACTACCCAGACTTCTGGATCCACCTTCATCTATGTGCATTCCCCTGAGCTTATCATACATCCTATGTGACATCAGTGCATAATCTATCGTCGACTGCAGCCTTCCTACCTCCCATGTTATTTGCCCTTCACACTTCTCGGTACTGTTGCAGATGATCAAATCAAGCCTTTCACACATATCCATGATCATTTTGCCTGTCGGGTCAGTATACCCATCTATATCTTCTATGTGCGCATTCATGTCTCCTAGTATAATTATCTCGCACTCTCTTCCTAACTCCTGAATGTCCTTTGATATACACTCTACCATTGCCTGGTTTTCCTCTCTGGCCTTTGCTCCCGTCCACAAGTACACGAAACCAAGGAGTGTCATTTGACCTGCCACTTTCCCTTTTAGCCATATATGTTCCTTGCACTCATGCTTGACCCTTTGCCAGTCTGTACTTTTATGAATGAATGCCCCAATACCACCCCCCTTTCTACTGCCTTCTGTTCTATTACAATACTCCCACGCGTAGTCCGGATTGTTCGGAGGTTGTTCCATGTCCCTGAGATGTGTTTCTACAAAACCGTATACCATCGGCCTCTCTTCCCTTAGCTGTTCTATCTCTTCCCACTTCAGCCGGTTCCTACCACCCTGCATGTTAATATACCCTATGTCTGAATTGGCTCGGCGCTCGTGGCTATGTTTATTTCTGCCCCGGACTCTACTTATCTTAGATACTGGTGCCACTTTGGAATCGTATCTGTCCATACCACCTGTCAAAGAGTCTCCCTGGCTGTTTTCCTCGTTACTAGCTATCCTGCACCCTGAAGTGCTCGTTTGCCCCCCCAAAAAGCTACTGCGCGTCCTGGAAGTCGCCAACCCACCTCATGACCTAGCCGCCCATCGAAGTGAATTCTGTCTCGTTGAAAACCACCCCACCTATGCACATCTCTGTTTATTTCCACCACCTCAAAGCCTTTCTCTCGACTCATATGCCATATCTCTGTTTGCGTTGACAACCGCTCTTTGCAGGTTGCTATCACGCACCAGTACCTCCGGTATCGTGCATATCACTACCTGTACCTTAGGAGAAGTGGCGCGCATGTCATCGACGCCTTTCGCCAGTGTGGCTGCTAGTCCTACTGTATCTTCATTTAAGACATCGTTTAAACCGCCTGAAATTATCACGAGGTTTTGTCTATCAGCTGTAGTTTTGAGTTTTGCGCTCGCTTGCCTCATGACTGCTTCAAGCTTGCGTCCTAGGAACGCCCCTACTGCAACCCTCTTGTCACCTCTTACCCTCTCTTTGATGGCTTCTGTGCATCGATTTAAATTCGAGTTTCTGGCGATTATCACATGCTGTGACTTTTCAGCTGGAGCGTCCTGCACCTGAGGGCTACTTGCACCTGTGACGCCGGCTGCTTTGTCCCCTCCCAGCCCCACCACTACCTCGCTGAAGCTGGGCCTTGCGACAGTTAAACCGGCTAAACCTGTTTTTTCCAAACTTGCTTGCTCTTCCTTCTCCACCATTCTGGTTGCCGTTTCTCTACTGTTCTCCGTAGGCCGCTTCTTTGTTCAGCTTCGCTAGTGCTTCCTCGGTGGACTTCAGTCTTTCTCCCATTGCCCTCGTTTCTCTTGCTCTGTCGCCAACGCAGTCTCGAGCTCATCGATTCTCACCAGCAGTTCACTTTGGGCAACCATCAGTTTCTCCATTTTTTTCCTCGACCTCACATTGCCTACACTTCGCGTCAGCCTCTTCTCCATCCGCTTCTACGCTTGGGTCTACTTTCAAACCCACTCCAAGTCTCGAACACTTTACAGTCTTTTTAACCATGTCTTTCTGACACCAATTGTCCCTATACTCGATAATTACTAAACTCGAGCCGTGCACTACGAAAAAAAAGAAAGTCTAAGCTCTACTACAAAAATTTGCGTGTTCAATGTACGCTCACCTCCCCCACGGGGTGGCAAAGGAAAAAAAAACAACAAAACAATTTCAAACACACACACAGCCGCACTAACTAATAAATACCTGGTGACTGGCCCCCGAAAAAGCCGTACCATAAAATAAGTGCTACGAAGATTTCAACCGCTGCCTTATAATTATAAAGATAAGCTCAAAACATTCAAAAACACTTATCTGCGCAGTCGATCCGGAGCGCTCGAAAAACACGTCCATCCACCGTGACAGCCCGAACCGTGACCCATCACATTCCTCACATTGAAGTAGCGCCATCCAGCGGACATTTTAAGAACTAAACGAGAGGTGGCACGGCCGGACTAGAGGAGCGGCGCGCGCGCACTTTCTTACGTCCTGCGCTTCGTGTCTATAGTGCCCACATCTCACCGCTGCTATAGCATAATTCATGGCATTGCGGCCCAACCAATGCTAAACCTTGCTAAACCTTGCTAAAACCAAATAGGTTTCGCCCAGCGAGTTTAACGTGGCTAACCTTTTTGGTCAGATAGTGCTCGAAGTGCGTCCTTCCGATGCTAGTTCTTTTTAGTAAGCATCAATTTCAAGGTAGATTTTATTGGAGATTAAGTCACCGATACTCGTCTCTGTGGGTTATTTCAACAGAAACAACCATCTTTTTATTTATTATTAACGTGCGTGGATTCACTCCTCAATTAGAAAGGGTGCGCGAGCGCTACTCCTCTAGTCTGGCCGTGGAGGTGGCTACCTACTACTACGACGACGACTACTGCATACATCGCGGACGCATGACCCACGGCTTAGGGAGCTTCGCTCTCAAAGCAACAAAATCTCCCTGATATACGAGTTTCGGCAACTTTATGAGACGCCATGAACAATAAAAGCGATGCAAATAATGTCCAGTATAGTAAAACAGATTGCCGGTATTGTCTGCTCTAAACAGAGGTCCTACTAAGGTGCTCATATGAGCGGAAATCAACAGAGTGACCTTGCACCAAGTTACAGAACCCTGGATATCATTAAAGAATCATGGTCGTGGCGATGTCGTACGTGAAAAACATCTGGTGCTGAGATGTGACCCGGTCACGTGCGTGTTTGCATGAGTCGTTTTTGAATAACTGATGCTCTCTTGATTATGGTCATGTCGGTGATCAGATACTTCTGATGTGACATCCTGATCCTTTATTGTAGTCGCTTATAACTTAACCTTGGTAATTTCATTGGTGCATGAATATTGACGCATGGCCCGGTGCTGGCCTCGAAACGTGAGTCGCTTGGCGAATTTACAATATACATATTAATAATGATTATGATAGTTCAAGTAGCAATTAGTGATGATGACAAATAATAATGATGGGAAGAAGACGAATAAGCAGGGAGTGAGAGATAAGAAAGGGAAGGCGGAAAGATCAATCAAACATGTGTCTGGTTTGCTCTCCTACGCTTTGAGGAGGTCCTACGCTGAAAAGATGGAGATATTCAAGGGATGAAGGTACCGAAAGCTCACGTGAGCCTAAAAAACGCTGCTGCTTTCCATAGTACTGCACGCAGTATCTCAAGCATGTCACTTTGCACTATCGATAGTCAAGTCATGGCGCCTGCTGAGGGATTGCAAGTAATGGACATACAGCATTCAGTACCTGTTGCGCAGAGTGAACGTACGGTGATTTCAGTTTGCCGACGAACTCACAAAATATCTCACGGTGACTGAACTGCATGACTGGTTTGTCTCTTCCAGACAACTGATCGGATGGATATTTAGCGTTCACAGTTGCCGATTGGCACAGGGCAGTGAAATAAAAGAAAGCAGTACATTCAACATGCACACGCCAAGTTTCACTTTCCGCAATTTTGATGCCAGGATAATATCTCCTGAACAATTTTTTAGGTTTCTATTCTGACCACACGTTTATATACAGGAAATTATGTATAGATTTCTTGTAACAACTGACATTTTGAAACGATGGGATTGGGGAAAGCAGCTCTCTGAGTGAAAAATTGGGGCAGCTGTGCATAAGTGGAGCGCGAAATAAGAAAGCGAAGGAGCCTACTGCATCGCCCTCCTTTTCCTTCTCTCCCACTCATTGCCCTCTCTCACTCCTAACTAAATACTATACTATGAAAGGCTTTACATCCTCCACACCTGCACTTTGTTTTCTCACAGTTTCATTTACTACATTATAATACATTTCTCTCCCAGCCTATTTCTTTGTCTTTCTCACAGTTTCATTTACTACATTAAAATACATTTCTCTCTCTGTCTATTTCTTTGTCTTTCGCTCTCTTTATCCCTTTTACCTATTCTTTCTCTCGATTTATCTCTCTTTACTTGTCCCAAATTGCACATTTCTTCTTCTCGCATATTTACTTTATTTATTTCCATCGTTTTTGTCCTTGTGTACTCGTTCTCTCGCTCATCAGAGTAATTGCATGCCATGACAAACAAACAAAAGCACGTGTTCTGGTATCGAAGCAGAGGAGGAAGAGGAGGGCGACGAAAGCGCGAGCCGGTACATGGTCATGGTTTTCCGTTGCCGTCACATTGCATAACGAAACGCTTAAAGGTTCCGCTGTAATTGGTAGGATCAGGCGAAGAGCACATTGTACACGCGCACTGATTTTACGGCATACTGTTGTCCCTGCACGTAATGCCTGAACACCTTGCCCAGCACTTGTTGGCTCCCTTTCCCCTAATGCACTAGTGTGGGGTAGCCAACCGAAAGTTTCTCTGGTTATTCTTCATACCTACTTCATTTCTATTTGCTTGCTTCCTTGGCGCTGTTCGAGAAAACTGGCCTGTATGAATACCTTTGTGGGACTGATGAAACTCGTAGATTTTCAGTGGGCTCAAATATTGAAGATATCTGTTCAAAGTGCATCCCCTAAACATTTTACCCTACTTTTAAACGTGTGGTGGTCTAGTGGCTAAGGTACTTGTCTGCTGATCTGTAGGTCACGGGATTGAATTTTGGCTGCGGCGGCTGCAATTTCGATGGAGGCGAAAATGTTGTAGGCCCGTGGGCTCAGATTCATGCGCACGTTAAAGAACCCCAGTTGGTCGAAATTTCCGGAGCCCTCCACTACGGCGTCTCTAATAATCATATGGTGGTCTCGGGACGTTAAATCTAAACATATTAATCAAACCAATACTTTAAACATGTGAACCTCTCACTGAGGTACTACTACAAGTGATTTACGCAGACAGAAGTGCTCATAGAGGGCTCCGTCTAGAATTAAGTGGTGTGGTTTCCGGTATGGAAGTCGTTAAATATTTCATAAGCAGCGCTTCTTGAACGAGGTGATAGATGCTACTGGAAAGAATAAACGAGTATGGAGAAAGAAGCCCACAAAAAAGTGTGACGTAGGAACTAGTACAAACATTAAAGACCGCAAGTGTGACACGTCTCATTCAAAATGCACCGTTTGCTCGTATCGATGATATATCGGTTGACGGATGACAGAGGCGAGTGAAGGATCAACTTGTCTTTCCTTACTAAATAAAATATAAGAAGTAGAGTTACGGAATAGCGAGAGTTTATGCAGCTTGTCGATAAAAAACTAGAAGGATGCCACCCGCGCGCTAAGCTGTCATCTTTAGTCAACACACAAAGACTCAACTCGTATCTCAGTCGTTAAGTGTAGTTGACGCTACTGTGCATTTTTTATGTTTTACTCTTTTTCAAGTCAAGATTTTGCAATAGATCTGTTTGAAATGTGCGAAGGGTGCAATATTTCAAGTTCATGTCAACTGACTCATACATAGTTTGACAAAAAAATAAACAGGCATATGGCTTTCATATTTAACGGGTGCATTTCGCAATGACGTAGAAGAGAATGTCCTATAGATGTGAGGCAAGGAAGCCCACAAAAAAAGTAATATGAAAAGAAACTCGAATGTTATGGAAAAGTGAAGCGGAAATGGAGGAGTGACCCCAATATTTTCATTCTGGTAGTCGTTTAGGCCGTTAATATTTGCGGAAGTTTCTGCAAGTTCTGATTGAGAGACTCCACTGAGAATTTCAACTCTGATCTTGTTACGACCGAGCAGCCAGATGATAGCTGCTCTGCGGATGCAGGGCGTGCTTCTTCGTCACATTCTGGCAACTTTGCTCTTGGCGTTGGTGGATGTTTCAGTTGGTGACAATTGAATTGTTGGCTGTGTACGTTCCTTCACGACGCATGCATTTACAAATTTTGATAATACTTGAAGTAAGAGCAGCGGAAAAATGTCTAAGAAATGTGGTTGTACAACGCGAATATTATAGCAGGTAATATAGAACGCTTACAGAATGCTTCCAGTGACCAAGTTATTGAAGGCTCGCACACCCCCTTCCGTACAGACAGCAACCAAGCAAACAAGTAAAGAATCAAGCAAGCTAAGAAAAGGGCCCCTAGACCCCCCCCCCCCCTTTTTTTTTGTCTGCTTACGGGTCTGGCTCTGTTCGACACCCGCAAGGGCAAAGTAGTTACCGGTGCAGTATTTTCACGCCATATCCTTACATCCTATCAATAAAACAAAAGCGGTGAATGGGGTATAGAGAATGAAATGGAGAAGCGTCTTTGATGGCACTAGGTGACAAAGAAAACAAGGCCATTACTATAGCATCGTGCAAGTACTATACACAGCAAAGCAGTGTCTGTGAACACACAATTTTAGAGAGATAGCGTTGAAGAGCTTGCGCCGCAGAAATTTCGGCTCCGATGTCAGCGCCGACTTCGTTGGTTGCGAGCTAAAAATAATCTTTGAGTGGCCTCAAATTCAAGAAAAATTCAAGTAAAAATAAATTTTCTGGGTCTATGTGAAGATCAAACCCAGGTTGTTTGCTTGGCAAGCACGCGTTCTACCACACAGCCACAATTTTTTAAGCATGGTATTTAATAAAATAGGTAATAAAATAGTAGACAATATAAAAATAGTACACAATATAAAACAGAGTTACACTGTTGCAGTCCTATAGCGACAATAAGCTTACAAGCAGTGCTCAGAAAGAAACTCGAAGGCTAATGCCCTATAGTCTAGGGAGAGCTCGTCATCCGGCGCTAAACAATAAAAGGGGTGAAATTAAGCAATTCAACCAAGATGGGGTGCTAGCCCGGTTGAAAGTCGAGTTTTTCGCAAACGTTCTTTAAGGGAATAGCCAATCGGACGAAATGTGTGCGTGAAAAGATGATTGGCTTTGCTTTGCGGTCCTGCATACGCGTCTTCCACAGGCAGTCTATACTGGTAAGGAAAAATATATTGTGCGGCCTTTCATTAAGAGATGTTGGCCTAAGTTAACGAACAGTGCACGAAAAAAAAAGTTCTGTAGAGTTCGTTAGAGGACATTCCAGAATAGAACGCAGTCTTTGCAGCTCACGAAGCAACGCTCCGTTGTGTCAGGGGCATCACACAGACTTCAGTTAACAGTGTAGACGAAAATACTTTTTATTCGTAGCCAAGCTTTAACGGGTAGTGTTTCAGAATGAAGTTTATAAAAGAGTGTTCTGAAATTGGTAGATATAAATATTTTACACACCCCATGACCTTGTAAATCAAAGTATAATGAGTGGTACAGCGGAGGAGAGAAGAGCATAGATAGATGGAATATTTGTAAACAGTTTCACGCACGACACTATAGAGCCACGCTTCTGCTTATGAATACAGAAAAAATAACTTCTTCTGCTTCGAAATGTAGGTAAAGTAACTTTCATGCTTAACAAACACACACGCCCTGTGGACATGCTTCACAATAAAGCATGATGTATTGCCGTAATAATGCGTCGTACAAGCGTACGTTGCCATCAGCCGTCAGAACATCAGAACATGGGAATATCATAATGGCTTCATAGTTTAAAGCCTGCCACCCACTACAGCAGCACACATGTTACTGCACCCTTGA
This sequence comes from Rhipicephalus microplus, assembly GCF_043290135.1. NCBI lineage: Eukaryota > Metazoa > Arthropoda > Arachnida > Ixodida > Ixodidae > Rhipicephalus > Rhipicephalus microplus. The sequence continues at coordinate 12,357,813 of NC_134708.1, read as the reverse complement.
AACCACGTATTTGGTACATAGCAAGTTCGAAAAGATTTCATAGAATGAGTGTTTGAAGTACGCAATAAGAACACAATGTTGCTATCACGTTCAACTCTTAAAGGCTAAGCTTAAGGGTTCCCCACTGTTTTTTTCTTTCAGCTGCGTTTCTCTAAGAAATGGCAACAATCCCCTCATAGTGACTTGCGTTGAAAGCAAACATAGTCTCTATTTACGTCTTCCTTTTTAATGCTTTATTATTTTTTTTATTTTGGTTGAAATTCATTCATGTCGTTTTTTTCAAGAGGGCTTTTTAAAAGCCTACGCGCTGACGCCAGCGACATGTGGTCGTTGCGCTCAACTCTAAAGCCTTATTGGGCTTTAAGGCTACAGTTATCCTTTGAGATAAAGAACAGTACGATCAATAACAATCAGCCGACTCATTTGTCAAACTTGCGCAAGACCGGTGCCAAAAGGAGCCAGCAGCGAAGAAAGATGATGATGGCGGAATAGGGGGCTTTGCAGAGCTTGGGGAGAACGTAATTTATCGGTTGCTCGAATAAAACAAAACAGGAGCATCGTCTACAGCGAAGTTCAAGGCCAAAAGAAGAGCGAGGTTATAGAAACGTGAGAGTAGTTTCCATTTTCTTTATGCTGTCTACGAGTGCTGTTTGTACGCCGATGCTACTATCGCATTCGTTGCTTGGCGTTTAATTTGTATATTGTGGGCGGCCACTTGAACTTTGTAATTACGTGCGCTGCAGTGGCAAGTACAGTGAAATATGAAACCTCATAATTACAGCCTATAAATCACGCATGATTTAGCTGCCTCGCCGTTCTTGGCACAAAGCTGCTCTCAGAACGCTCGTACTTTGCTATCGTTACAATTGTGGGATAAAGTAAAAAAAAGTCACCGACGTTTTTGAGACTCCCAATAATGAATTCTGAGCGAATATTTGTGTTGGGGCAGAGCTCGCTGTGTTTCTATTCTGGATTTTCACAATGTGTATTGACTAGCCCATATGTCATAATTTTTGGTGAAGTATAACAACACCTACGAAATCACTATTCATATTACTGCGGTTCAACGAAATTAGCTTGTATTAGCGCGACTAATATGAAACGAAGAAAAAATGAAAAGACGACACAGATGTCTAAAAAGGTAGGCGCCTACTTTGATAGATGCCTTGGTCGTCTTCCCCCTCCTCTTTTTTTTTTCATATGTGGTGCGCTAACACAAGCTGAGGTAATGGATGACCAACTCGCCTGAACCACGACACTTTTGAACGGGTAAACGAGCTACTTGTTACCCATCTGCAAGGTAAAAAAAATATGTGCACTTTGTTGTCGCTGAACGTGGCTCCTGACAATGAAAAATTGTTGCTGAGTTCTTTGCAGTGGGCGGGAAGCATTAAACCTTGCACTAGTTGCACAACTCGACATTATGCGATGTCTGGTTGTTTTAAATTACCCGTTGGCCACACTATAGTAAATAGGTTAACGCGATTTCTCGCCCGACGTAACGCCTGTATAGGGCCCTTTTGCGAACGAGTTTCAAGCAGAAGCGTGGCTCTGTGGTAAAATACTCGATTGCTTCGCCAAGGGCGCAACTTCACATACAGTTTGCTCTGGGGCATTTCTTCTTATTTTTGTTTGTTTTCTGTCTGTCGGTTAGACCACCCACAACGACGGCAAAACCAATGGGGACGCAGCTCAACGTACAAATTGGCGCTTAAAAGCGGCTATTTTAAAGTAAAATGACATGTCCTAACGCTTTCAGAGGCACTTCGACTATATCTCATATTGTAAGCCCATGTGCCCCTACTTCCCCTACTGCCCCTACTTGTAAGCCCATGTGCCCCTTCTTGCCTCTACTTCCCCGCCCCCAGCGCTGGGTAGGAAACCAGATGCCAATATCTGGTTAACCTCCCGGCCTTTCCTTTCTCACTCTCTCTCTCTCTCTCTCTCTCTCTCTCTAATTTTTATTCGAGGTAACCTGTCCTTTTTAGTTTTCAAATTTCATTGCTGCCCAAATGTGAGCGCGCGATGGTCGTTGTTATCTGAATAAGTAAAACCTTGAGTGCGAATAAGCGACACGGGGTCCAAAAAAGAAAGTACTAACCACAAGGGCTTGGGGTGTGTTTTCTTTCTTGGACTCCGTGGCGTTTAATTGCACTCAAAGTTTTACTTAATCATGGCATATCAACTAGCCCACCTAACTATAACATGTTACCGTAATTTTTGCGCTGCTGAGCACGTGTAATGAAGGCCTGGTTCCTGGAATGGCAGAATGAAAATTTCGGGAGGGAGCATTGCGCAATTAGAAAGGAAAAAAAGTGCTAAGTTACGCACGTGAGCGTGAAGCTGCTTATATTCCTATTTTGCCAATAGGACAAGCACTCCTGATTTTTATTTTTTGCCCCGTGTCTGTTGCCTTGGCTGCTGTCTACATGGGTTACCAGAGGAATAGACCAATATAGTCGTGATGTGTAGATTGGAATGAAGTCTATTTGATCGAAATACTATTGTACCAGAAAGACTGATCAGCCAAGTCAGGATGACATTCTTTTTTTTTTATAAAGCAGAACTACGATTTGAGACCTGTTTCGTCTTTCGTCTCTTCTTCAGGGAGTGGCTTATTGGCCGCCTACGAAGCTAGAGGTTCATCGTAGAATATTTGACGGCGCAACGGGTCAGATACGGACCGTGAAGGGACCCATTGCGCTGTAAAACATTTTACGATGAACATCCACCAACTTGTCCAACTCGCGATTCTGCTGAAGCTAGGGGTATCTGGTGGTTGTCTCCCTCTACACTGTCGTTCTCGCCGCCGAAGCATGTCACCGCGTTTTTTTCTCCATTGATTCCGATTCCGGACACCGTACATACAGACACACGTCGAGCGGTTATTCTTTCCAGGAGTGGTTTCAATGTGCCAATTGAGGTTCTAACTATTTCCCTTTGTTGCGGTTACTTTCTGTTTCGATGACCCTGGTGGCGTCGTCTAAACTGATTCATCTTCTCACTGTGTTCTGCGAAAGCGTGACCCAGCCAGACAGATTTTCGTCAAATATGTTTACCTTTCAAGTATTATCGATTCATTCTATACAGTCAAGCCTTATAAAGCGGGCTATTCAGATAGCTTTCCTTTTTCTCAGAATGAAAGCTCATCAACCTCCTCCTCCTCCTTATCTCCTCCTCCTCACCTGCTCTCCTAAATTGTTAGTACAGAGCTAGCACAGCTCATGGTTCTTTCCAGTGCCAGAACGTCATGGCGCCAACTGTACATCATTATTCATTTGGCCTGTTGTTCGAACAACGCGCAGGACAGCTTCTCAGCATTCCGTGCAGTCGAGGGAAATTTAGCGCAGCGTATCGTCATGATGACGTTCCTCGAACACTTGCTGGGTTAGCACTGAGCTGCATGTAAATATAGTTCGAGAAATGTTGGACCAAGCAAGCAATACGTTACAGAAGCCAGGGTCACAATCGTGAAGGGCGTGCAAATTGACGAGCCTTGTAGGCGAGGTTTCGACTTCACTCTCGATGGCATGTGATGCACTAACGTACGTGCTTAATCCTAAATCGCTATCATAAATCCGTAAAGTGACATCCGCGAACGACTTAGATGCAGTGTTGTGAGTAGGTTCGGTATAAAGGGGAAAATTTATGCGAGTAATATTAGCAAGGACACTAACGCAAAGCATAAGAATGATACTAGAAAAGCGTCAAACGTCGAAAGGCGATAAAGCAGGTTCTTAGATTTTACTCACTCACTCCCTCACTCACTCACTTCCCTCACTTCACTCACTCAATATATTTATTCACCTCTTTCATTCAGTCCGCACACTCATTCCCTCACATAATAAACACTCACACACTCACTCACTAACATGTGTGAATGTGCGTGAATATTTTGTAAACGTGAACATTGTACTACACTGATGAAATATAGTCTGCTGTTAATGTCAGCACACGCACAACTAGTCTTTCACATTAAGTAGCATTCCCAAGTAGTTTATTAACGACCGCATCTGAAGAAGCATGTTAAGACGATCATTTATTAACACGTCATTTTCGTCATTGCTTACTTAAATGATCGGCCATTCTCTGTTACAGCGTCTTCTCAGCTATGACGTCGTTCAAGCACTGACTTCTCACACTTGTACCCTCAACAATCTCAGAGTTACTTCAGAGGCACGATTACTTTCACGTCGCTCGCAACTTCTCGCGTTTTTGCTTCTTCCTCCACTTCAACAACCCTAGAAGGAATCGCAGGATGAAGCGACCGAGCTGAAAGCAACGTTATTTCACGCACTGCGCAGCGCTTCAGTGTTTCACTGCAATTTACGCAAGACAGCTTGTATGGTTTGCGAAGCGTCGTTATCCGGCGGGGTTAAGTATACGCCATAGCGTCGGCGCATAACTTAGTTTAGTGTAAACCTTCTGCAAAATCACTACGCCAACAATAATTTAAGTACTGTGCTCAGCGCTGCTCTTGCGGTAATGCTTTTGGAGTTGCTTTAGAGTGCAAGTTGATGCACCATCAACCGCTCTAACCTCTGAGGGCTAAACTTGCTTCCCTGTATAACCAAAGCTTGATGTTTTTCCGGGATGTAAAAGAGTGCGTTCTGAAGCGCGCCTGGCTCAGAGATTGATGGGGAACCTTATTTCTTTCTTTTATGTTGTCGCTAACTTGCAAGATGTTAGCGCTATGTCATTTTGATATCTTCTGCATTGCTTGTCCCGTGCAGTATGCTGCAGGTTAAGAACTTTAATGCTTTTAGATATACTGAGCGGATTCAATGCGACACATGGAAGACATGCGCTTCTGTTCCATCTTTGCCTCTGTCCTAGTTGTATTGCACTCAATCCCCTCAACATGTTGCCGGTTCCCGGCTTTTATTCGCAAATAAACGCTGCGGGCCGGGTAGATAGGTTTGCTCTTGTTCAACTATGGTTGTGTTTATGATGATATGAATATGTTGCCTAATTTGTTTCTTAAGCATTGATGAACGAATAGCTTTCTCGCCTGATACTACGTGAAAGAAAAATATTAAGAAAATCAAGAAACGAGTAGGCACTATAAGTGTAAATGTGCGCCTAGTAAAGATCTACGGTTGCCTTAGCCGGGTATATAGTTACGAAGCTGGACAGTAAACCACACTTCTACCAGAACTCAGCTAACAGGGTAGCCAGGTCTGTCGTCTTTACGCCAGTTTTGCTACCTTTTTAGGATGATGGCGGGAGAAACATTTCTTGGCCAGTTAGCCTTTTTTTTTGGCCCCTTTCTTGTCGTCTTAATTTGAGTTATTATCAAAGTCCGGCAATGTCGCAACTGCAGGTGTTCTTTTGTGCTGCCACAACATGGCCGCCAAAGCGTGCTGTCAGCTCCCAAAATTTAATTTGTCACTTTTATTTCGCAGAAAACGAACTTTAACGAAAGTGGTGGCTCGTGTAACTCAAGCAAGTGTCCTGTGTGTCTTTTGTGTCCTATCGTGTGTATCTACCTGTGTCTGCATGTGTGTTTTTTCGTGTGCAATATAGCGCTTCGCGAGTGCAAACTCCTATGTCCATTCGTTGTTGCCCTATAAAAGACGCAATTCTCTCATCTGATTGCAGCCGCTCAGTCCATTAAGTACGTCGGCGTAAGATCTACGACGTACATATTTTAGGCCTCAAAACACAAACATTAAGTGCCTCAACAATGTCCATTATTGCAGCTGCCTTCAAACAAGTGGTGTAATGCTTGCAAAGCGTACTTATTCGAGGTTCTGGTTGGCCATGGGTCTAAAGTTTTTTTATTATGAATGTTCTGTGATGAAATGTCACTAGTTATTACAATAAAATGTCTTAGTTTGTCATGACGTGGGCAATATAGAAGGTGGATTTACTCCTTTCTACAAGTCCAGAGCACCATTCAGAAGTATCAGTACGACCAATACTCTGCATAAAAAAAAAAGCCCTTGTCACGTGGCGCAAGCCACAACTATATATGGGAATGAAATCACTGGAATCGTGCAACAGCTGAATTCGGAAAGACGCTATGTAACTTTTTCACTGAATGCAAAGTCATTGCGTAATTATAGCTAATAAGCGTGACCGATGCAGATTACGGGTGATCTCGAGCAAAGAAGCGCCCTTTATTGATCCTGCTTTCTATATGAAAAACCATACTGCGAAGCCTGGCATGGAACCAATCCAACTTCGTGAACCTAACAATAAATCCCATGGTTTCTACCTTAACCACTGAATCTCCACCGCAAAAAATACTCGGCAAAGAAGCGACCACTTTTTCTAGAGCGTGGCTCTGAGGCCCTCGTTCATGCGTTGAGAGGCGTTGCCGTCGGCGTAACCGTTAGAGCGAACGAAGACAAAATAGAGCGAACGTGGAGTCTTCATAGCCCGAGCCACTGGCCTCTAACGTCGCTTTATTTCTCCATCACGCGCATTCGGTCGCGGCTCGTGGTGCATAAAAGGCTGCCACGTGCTTTAAAGCTGGCTTCGCCTCTAACGGAGCTGTCAGTATTTCGTTTTGTTTGCGACGCCTGCAATACCCAGATGGATGTGCGTAGCGCTTGAGGTCTAGCATTCTCTGTGGCAACATAAAACAAATCTTTTATCGCTACAACTGTGGATAGCCAAAACTTCGAACACAGTTAGCGTTGCCCGAACACCAAGCCTCGTCAGAATTTGTATTTGGGAAAATCGTGTTAGTCATTTATTTTTTTATTTTTTTCCTACGCTATGGTGGGAGTTTGCGTTTGTTAATGACTATATATATGGCGGGCCGACATGGATCACCGCATGTACGCATGGCGGCTACCAGAAAACAATTCGTCAGGTTATGCGCCAGTGAACGCTGAACATTTGGCGGAGACAAATCACTTGCTGTCAGGCTCAAACGGGTGGACGACCGAAATATGTCGTAAGTGGGAATTTCGCTTGATCATTGGGGCTAAGGAGGCTGTGCAAACGCTGCAACAGTCAATATAGATGGCTACAATGACGGCGAAAAACTCCTGTAATGTTTTTTGCGCCTGCAGGTCTTATTTCTAATGCGTCGAAGCACTGTAGTTAACCAAAGAGCCACACCTAGTAGACATGTATGCATCTTGTAGTATATATATATATATATATATATATATATATGGGAGAGAGGTGTATACCTAAGGGCTCGTATTTCCGTGTTTTAACACAATATTAATGAGATATAACAGACAGTAATGCCAAAGAATGTTTAGGGGAAGTTATTAGAACCAATGGAATGTAAATAAGAAGAAAGAAGAAAGAAAAGTGGATGAAAAAATTACCAGCTGTGAGCAGGAATCGAACCTACGACCTTCGAATAACGCGTTTAATATATATATATATATATATATATATATATATATATATATATATATATATATATATATATATATATATATATATATATATATATATATATTCATTCCGCACTTCATCAAAAAGTGAACATGGCGCCATAGCGAGTGGCGAATGTGCAGCGCATTCAAAGTGCCGATTCTAGAGCTTGTTGTTAAAAAAACAAACACTACAACAAAAGAACTGTGAGCATGCTCTAACATTGTCCTGCTGTTCGTCGCACTTTTCCTTGAATTATGCACAGAGTACCTCTCCCTTTGCACATTACTTGCATGTCACGGTTGCTGCAAGTGCCGACGACACGTAAATTTAGGGGGAAAAAAAAGAAAGAAAGCACACTACTGGACACGACGTGAAACGAAGGCTCGCTGTAAGCCTACGAACGAATCAGGAAAAGACGTGATTTGTGAGTCCGAAATTTCGGCAGGGCCATTCTCGCAAGGTGCTGGAAGAAATCGAGGTACTTGGACGGCTCGGAGTCGTGTTTTATAGGGTTGCGAGAACACATTCACACAATAAAAACAATTGAACATTGCAGTTCGACTTTCAGCAATTCCGAGGCTCGTGTCTACATCTCCTGAATAAGAAAAGAGCCGTAAAGAAATGAACTAAAAAGAAAAAAAGGCGCTCAGAACAGAGTCGGTGTTGCGTTATTTTACGAGAGCCGTACGGCGTACACAGTTCTTACGTTGCCGCAGTGTTTCTTTAAGATTGAACATACTTCCACATAGGTCCGAACCTGCAAACAAGATTTAAAGCAGCTCCCCGAATGCTCCTACTTTGAAGGAGGTCCCTGTAGCACTATTCGAAGAAAACGACAAATTGAATGATTGTCGTCGAACAACCTGCCGTTGAATATTGTCCAGTTTTATGTTTGTTATTATTTTTTTGCACTTTTATGAGTACTTTTTTCTGATTAAAAAAAAGAGCCCTTCTTGAAAGAAAAAAAAGTTGGGTACAGAAGAGAGTGAAGAATAATCAATAACGTTCAGTGCAAGTGGTAGCGGGAACAAAAGAACGCAAAGATCAAAGCGAAGGTATTGGTTTTTTCACGAAGATGGCTGCAAAACAACTCACAAAACGTTCGAGATAAACAGCCATGCCTCTCCCCAGCGTCGAAGGATAAGAAACAAGGTATACCCTCGGAAATGTGGAGGATTCTATCGCAAGTGCGCGGGGCCTTCCGTGTTCTTTTGTAGGGAACGGAGCACGCACATCGTAGGAAATCTGCAATGAAAAGAATAGAATGTGTGTCGGCAAAGGGTGCTGCTGCCTGGGTGACGCTCAAACTTCCAGTTCGCAGCCTGTGTCGAGCAGCCGTGGTGCAGCGTCGTATTCAGCTCGGGGTTTTTAGATGTGTTTTGTGGGAGGTTGCCCATTGAGCGAAGAAAAATGTATAGTAACGAAAAAAAAAAGAAGAAACTGACTACGAAATCGAGGAAGCTGGTAGTTCTCGCTTTCTGCTACATAAGCACTGCTTCTTCTTCTGCAATAGGGCAGTGGTTACGATGACGCGCCTGGTTTTGTCGTGTGGACAATAAATTTCTTAGAGGAGCCGCGTACAGGAAGAGGCGCGATCGAGCGCCACGGTCATGTGCGCGATAACGGCTATTTGTTGTTTGTTGCACCATATCTTTTTTTTCGAGCTTATCGACCATTTCATCAATGGATTTTTTTTTCTCGTTCACTCGATCGCCCCTGAGGCTATGCGCGTGTTACAAATAGGAATTACGAGCATGTAGTGTGGAACGGCTTTTCGGCGTTAAATGTGCGGCACTTTACAAGGCCAGGCTGTCATGAGGTATCGTCGTCGCTTGAGGTAAAGCAGGAAAAATCGTACATAGCATATAACCCGCTGTAGAATATCGAGCATGCGCTCGCGGCAAAGAGACTTCTTCCTCCTCTTGTCCTTGCAGATGCTTGATGATGATACTATGTGCGGACTTTACTACCGCCTAATAAAACACAACACTAAGCGCATGCGAAAATTCAAAGAGGAAGCAATCTAGAAATATAGGGAGATAAAAAGAGAGGAGCAAGATAAGGATAAAAATAGATTTGAACAGAAATAACGAAGAAAAAGTTACACAATGGGAAAAAAAACTGGAAATAGGTAAAGAGTGAACAAGAAATCCGAAAAGAGAAAGAGGAAAAAAAGCTGGCTTGTTCCACTCTTCCATCAGATTTCGCACCACTAATCCAAAGCTGCCTTAACAATATTTTTGTTTTTTTTTTTGCAAGAAAGTTTGCCATTGATAACAACTCGCAAGCCTACGCCTAAATAGCGTCAACCTGTCCCCCTCCTCCCCCCCTCTTGCCTTTTCAATAACGTGAAGAACTTTGAAAAGGGGGAGAGGTGTTTTTTTTTTCTTTGAACGACGTTGCGATCAGTTGAGTCCACGCCTTTTCATGTCATACCACTTCGAGTTTCAGTGCACATGCGAACAAAAATGCACACGCGTTAGCGTGCAATTTCCGCGGCCTCCCAAAATGCACATCGAGGTGTGCAGCGAAATCGGGATGTGAGAGCCATTAGTTAGTGGCAAGTTGTCAGACCGAACATGGGGGTACCATCGATTTAAAGTACGCGAAAGGGGCGTGAACGGCAATGTTCCTTAATTTCCCCTCGAATATCCCAACGTATACCTTCGTCATTACTTGTTTGGCGACGCCCCCCTAGGGGAAGCAGCGATTCTTTTAAGCGCGGTTCACAGCGCTCTAATGAGCCGTGAGGGACAGGTGCGATTACTTCCCCCACGCTGAGTCAATTATCCTTCACGCGTGACTTATCTTCATACGGTGATGCGCGAATGGCCGGTATGCGCAGTGTGCCGGCAGGTTTGGCACGGCGATGTTCCGTGTCATTTGCTAGTACCGTGTTGTCATTTACACGGTCTGATTTAATTTCCGGGCCATCTGAAAGAAGCTGCTTTAACGGATGACGAAACCGGCCATGGTGTTCACTACGTTCAAGTTTGTGTGTTTGCGCACCACACGTGCAATTATTGGTGGTTCTGTAGGTGACTGCTCTCGGTATCTTCCCTTCCATTTTTTAACACAAAGGTGTATGAAGCCAGGGTCCACCACGAGTGTGCTGACGCACGTCCATCACCGAAGTGAGGTTTAAAAATATATACTAAGCAATTCAGATAAAAAAAGCCAGAAGGCAAGATTTTTTGCACGGAATTGAAGCAGCAACCTCTATTATCAGCGCGTGGGGCTTACCATTACTCCATGTAGCATGCGTTGTCGGGAATGCTAACGGCAAGACATTTAGAGACCGTATATTGTTTGGCAATCCTCAGAGCTTCGAAACTTTAGCGCGTTTTTGTTATCAGCGGCGAGATGGCGTGACGTGCTCATGTTTGTGGGCGCTCTAAACGTTGTTGCCTCCTCGAAGCGCCACCTCCACAAAGCGTGGGCTCTCCTGCGCACGCGCTTATCAGACTCGTATTTGGCGAGTGGACTAATCTCATTTTGCACGCTACCGTGGCTGCCTTCACGAAAGGAGCGCATTGCTGACATACGACACAACAAGAATTGTGACAGTTGTTCGCGCTTGTCGTGTTTATACTTGTTGCTCGTTTTGTGCGTCTTTCTTTCTGTTTGAACTGCGCGCTTTAAGTGTCGAGCTTTGACAGATGTTAGTCCACGCTCGTCCTGTGTATGATTATTTCGTGCGTGTTTTCTGCTTGATGTGTGCGCTAGAAGTTTCTAGATGCTTGCCGTTCTTAATGTGACTTCGAAAATTTTTACTGTTACTGAAACAATGGACAATACATGATCAACTACCTTTCTAAGGAGACTTTTTTTTTCTTTTCTTGTTATAACAATTGGTACATAGGGGAATCAGCCAAGTTTATCAGTTGTTTTCTCTCTCATGCCTTTTACCAGCGGAGTATTCTCTAAAATGGCCATGACAGCTGATTCCTGTCTTAATCTGCGTTTTGTGTGTTACTCCTTGCGTGCTCACAAACAAGTTGACAATATTTTAACGGAGTTTTTGAGCACTTAACACATAACGACTGCAGAAAAAGGTTGTGCTGCAAAGTCGAGGACGATAAACTAGACTGACACTAGGAAAACGCATCTAACAACTGAAGTTTATTGAAACAATTAGCCAAAAGAAGGGTGTGGAGTAACATACAACGGAGTGGGCACTGCAAGTAAACCACGCATGGTCCTATCGGAGTGCTATCTATGGATTAATACAAGTGCTTTCATCCAACTTTCTTTCTTATCCCGTTTGTCTCTGTGATTATGCCACTTGTCTATCCGTAAGTGTTATCGAAGGTGTACTTTCTTGTATTTCTAACTTAACCTACATAGGACTCTTAGTGTAACAGAGCACGCTTTACAAGACTACTTTGAAATTTTTTGTAGTTCTGGCTTAATCTACGTAAGACTCCTAATGTAACAGAGCACGCTTTACAGAACTACTTTGTGATTTTTTTTGTACTGTCAGTTTCACCTTCATTGGACTCTTAGTGTAACAGAGCACGCTTTACAGGACAAGTACTTTGTGACTTTCTTGTTTTGCTAGCTTAACCTACATAAGCCTCTTAGTGTAACAAAGCACGCTTTACAGGACAAATACCTCTAGGATTTTTTGTATTGCTAGCTTAACCTATATAAGACTCTTAAGGATGGTGCACACCGGTGACTAGCAGCGGTCGCGCGACCATCTGCGACTGGTCGCAAACGGTCGCAAAGCGATTGCTTTGGCTAGTCGCTTCCTGACCGATTTTCAGTCATGGGAGTGCAGTCGCAAAACCGCTGGAACCAATCAGCGATGCTCAATTTTCGTTTTTTTTTTCTTTTTTCAACGCTGTGCGAGAACGGACTAAAGAATAAATACGGCGCGCTCGGTTCGCTCCGTTTACTCAGCTGGCGGCAATCAGCTGATCGGTGCCGGTCTCCGGAGTTCTCGCTGGTAACGAGATCCGGACGTGACTCTCCAGTCTCTCTTGTATTGCTAGCTTAGCCTACATAATTCTCAGTGTACCAGAGCACGCTTTGAAGGACAAATATTTTGTGACTTGCTGGCAATGATGGCTTGACCCACCTGCATATGGTTCTTATTATGGCAGAGCACGCTTTGCGTGATGAATATTTTGTCACATGCTTGCAATAATAGCTTCACTTATAGTCGGGTGCAGCCTGAGAAAAAATGTAAAGCTGCACCCATAGTGGTCACCGTCCTACCCAGGCACAATTTTTATAATTGTCCCACTAAATGCAATTGCTTATTTACGAGACGTCAAGACTTATCACGTGATTCAAGCATATGAACTGGCGATACAGGCAAGTGTTCCTTTCGATAGCTTCCTTTAAAACTTTTACTTGGCAAATTTCGTCGAAAATTTAATTTTACTGCTTAGCCGAACATGACATTTTAATCAGAAATGGCAAATTTTTATTCATGTTATGCTTATTATTTGCATGATCAGCAAAATGCCTCATGGTTCAAAGAGAAAGTGTCAGTAATTGCTCTGTTGCACGAGGCACTAACAGGCGCGCTGAAGTAGTGGAGCCGAGTGCGTATTTATAGGTTGTAACTTGTAAACGACTATACATATGACTCTTAGTGTAACAGAGCACACTAAGACAACTCTTTTACATCACGTTCATGATGGCTTCCACTATGTCTGATCCTTACGATAACAGGGCCCGCTTTACATCAAAAATATCTTGGTACAAAGTTTGTAGCAATGGCTTCACCTACATGTGACCCTTTTTGTAACAGACTACCCCTTATAAGACAAGTATTCAGTCACTGTTACATTAAGCATTTCCTTCTCAAATTATTACCCCTTTCCGGAACAAAACACGATTTCCAAGACAAAAGTTCATAGGCCTTCACCTAGTTGGGAAAATTAAAACAGGTGACGCTTGAAGTGCATATGCCTCATGTACTGTTACAGTTCTTTCTTTCCTTTTGTAAGGCGTGTGTGTTGTGTATGTGCGTGTTCAAAGTAAATATTGTGCATGATGAGTGTGTTTTTGTATTAAGGCTTTATTTACGCAGGTAGAAGTCTCCAAATTGAATTCTTTGTGCAAGCCGTACCATGCTGTAGTTTGCGGTGAAATGTTTGTTTTATAAGTAGGCGGGCAAAGAAATAGCGAGGAAAAACACACAGCCTAGAGAATTGTAGTCTGATGTACGAAAAATACTCGCGTGCTGCTAAGGGCACTCTCATTTTAGCGAACATGGGCAATTTGGTGTATCCTACACCCATAACGTCTAGCCATACGCACTACCTTTTTTTTATCAAATCGATTTAGGCGGCGATGCGGGCATGGGTGCGTATACAGAAGCACCAAGTATTCTTAAAAACAGACCGTATCTCGTGCTGTCTATCAAGCGTATTTACCTTTCAGTAAACATCTTCAAAAATAGTAACTGTATAAGTTTTATTTAGTGTGTTGATTTTCACTGTGAACCATAATACACAAGGTATTTAGTGAATGTTGGGGCACCGGCTAATGAATGTGGTATGACTAGAGATAATATGACGTTGTGTGTTTATGATAAAGTGACAAAACTTGCTGCTACAAGCAACTTGGAAGGATATCTTTCTTATGTGCATATTTTGTAAAAAATACATTCAACTTTAGATGTCGTGTAATTGTCTGGTTGACACTCTGTGAACATATTTTCAATAAGCTCTCTCATGAAATAGCGGAGCGAATAAAAAACAGCTCATGTTAGCTTTTTCACTCTACTCAAAATAAAAGGACCAACACATTTGATATCAGGATTTATCCTATGTGATAGTACAAGTTGAAATGAAATATCATAATAATTGGTAGGTTTCAAGGCCTAAAACTACCATTCGATTCTAAAAACGCTGTAGTGGAGGGCTCCGAAATTTCGACCCCCAGGGGTTATTCAAGTTGCACTTTAATCAAAGTTCATGGTCCTTAGGCATTTTCACGTTCATCGAGAGTGTGACTTCCGTGGCTGGAATTAGATGCCGCGGCGTACGATTGAGCAGGAAAAAACTATCGCCCTAAACTCCCGTAACGGTATGTTTGTAAGGAATCATGCGTTTTTTTTTACATTGATCTATTTGGTCATACAGAATTCTAGATACGGGGAACAGAAGGCATATGTTTTTCACGGAATCTTAACAATACAGTTAAAGGCAAGACACTATTTCACTTATCTGCAGGGCTTTATGTTTAAGATTGTTCGCTCATTTTGAAAAAACTTCGATTTTACCGCACGTGTGATCTGGTACAGCAGAAAATAGAGCAAATGACGGGAGAAGAAAAACGCCAGTGAATGTGTGCGCCCTTTTTTTCTGCTGGAAGAATAAATATCAGTAATCGAAAAGCATGACTGACCATGGCTGTTGCGTAAGCTGTAGGCTTTCATAAAATGAAGCTTTTATTTCATGTGACAAAATTAAATAGATAATCCTCGATTTTTTGCGTGTGAACTTATGTGGTCTTCTGTGCAGAGCAGAAGAAGAGAGCAGAGTGGATTAGGGAACAAACGGGGATTAAGGATATCATAGCTGAATTCAAGAAGAGGAAATGGACATGGGCCGGGCATGTAGCGCATAAACAGGGTAACCGCTGGTCATTAAGGGTAACTAACTGGATTCCTATAGAAGGTAAGCGGGTTAGGGGGAGAAAGAAGGTTAAGTGGGCAGATGAGATTAAGAAGTTTGCGGGTATAAATTGGCAGCAGCAAGCACAAAACCGGGTTGACTGGCGGAACATGGCAGAGGCCTTTGTACTGCAGTGGACGTAGTCGGGCTGATGATGATGATGATGTTGTGGCCTTTAACTGGTCACCCATAATATGTGATGGTGCTGAAAAGCCCGTCGTCTTTTGTTGTTTTACGCGTTACATTATTAACGTATTAGGAAAGATAAAAAACGGAAAACACTTCAAAATGGAAGCGAAATATTGAATAAGGGCTTTAGCGACACTCCAAGCATAGACAACAGTGGCTGAGTGCAAGGTCTCGTCCCGAATAATCTTCACAAAAAAGTAAGAATAAATTAATATTTGACTCAGAGAATGGATCGATTCAATAAGAGGAATAAAAGGTATAGAATTGCGAAAATTCGACACTTCTGACTGCTCACCTTTGTGAAAATGTTGGTCGACAATTCAGATTTCCTGTGATTGGGCATACAACTTGGTTTTTTTGTATGAAATCGCTGATATTCAAACTCAGATATCTAGCTATGACGGTATAACAATCCAGTTTTGTTTACAGGCCTACCTAGTCACATGAAGTTTGTCGGTAGGCCGAAGAGAAAATACTGCAAGCTGACCCGTATTCTCTTTTAGCGCAACAGGGTTACAAAGCTCGTTTTGCAGAAATTCCGGCATCACCATTGGTGTCGGTGGCGTTGATCTCGAGCAAAAAATATGATCTTTTCGTGACCGAAAAATTGAGGTAGATGCAAGTAAAATAAATAATAAAAATCTGAATCCGAGTGGAAATCAAACCCGTATTGCTTGCGTGGCAAGCAGTTATCCTACCACAGAGCCACTCTCCTTTTTTTAAACATAATATTTAAAAAAAAATGCGTATTAAAATAGTAGACAATATCGCACAGCGCTGCACTGTTGCAGTCTTATAGTTACAATAAGCGTGCAAGCACTGCTCAGAAAAAATATTGAAGGCTATATTTTATTCACTATAGGGAGAGTTCGTCATCTTGCGCTGCACAAGAAAAGTGGCG
Source organism: Rhipicephalus microplus (assembly GCF_043290135.1). Classification (NCBI taxonomy): domain Eukaryota; kingdom Metazoa; phylum Arthropoda; class Arachnida; order Ixodida; family Ixodidae; genus Rhipicephalus; species Rhipicephalus microplus. The sequence continues at coordinate 12,341,739 of NC_134708.1, read as the reverse complement.
AGGCCGAGCACCTCACTAAGATTGGGTACCAGAAATACAAAGAAAACGTTTCAAACAGTCGCGTCTTTTATGTTATCCACTTCGAAGGATTTAGCGGTGATGGGCCGAGGTGCTGCTCAGGTCTCCACCAGCAGTAATGACTACCGTGTTGTACATCCTCGCCTCGCTAATGCTAAAGTGGTCGTGAAATTCGTTTCTCAGCACACAGGCTTAGCTCATTGCCCATATAGGGCTCGTGATACTGGAGACGCGTTTCGTGATGGTATTGCCATAACTGAAATAAGTTCTAACGGCCAGTTTCAGCTGTCACATGTTTGAATGATGACGTGCAAGTCATCGCTGATGAAAACACAGCTTGTGGCACGCGGTGAGTTTTCGTAAAAAGTCGGCGATGCTTCATGATCGACCCGGAACCAACCGAAGTGAAGATGAAGCTTCTATGGCTTCCTCAACGTTTGGATAATGTCTACATTTATGATGCGCTGCGAGCTTTCGGAAAAGTCAAGACAATATCTATGGAAAGCTGCAGAGTCGCACTACTGAAACGAATTCGTGCTCTTAATCAAAATCTTTTCCCTCACTGAGGGTGTTCGAGTGGGTGACATTCCACACATCCTTATATGGGGTTTTTGGGACATGTCTCTTTCCTCTCTCTCTCTCATCTGTATGCCCCCTTCCCATTACCTCAGCGTAGAGTAGCAAACCAGGCATGTGCCTGGTTAACCTCCCTGCTTTCTTTCTTGTTATTCTTGTCCTCCTCCTCCTTATCATATGGTGTTTTGCGGAGATTAAACTTGAACTATTATTATTATCTCGACCAGGCACATGCTAAGGTGTCAAGTGTTTTAGTTGATTATGGGCTGTTATAATTTATTTAGATGATTTACCTGTCTCGTCGTAGGCAGTGGCGTGTAAAAAACTGACGCAAATAATGGTTTATTTATCCAAGCAATATTTCTTCTTGGGATTGGAGGTTTCGGAAGTGCTGTAGGCTGCAGCATTGTCAGCCTTTCCTTAGCTATTACTGGTTCTTATATCGCAACACTACCACTCGCATAGCAAACAAAGCTGAAGGTGCTGCAAAGTACAAAAGGGAAAAGGCCCTGGGCGAGTTAGATTGATGAAAGTATATTGCGACAATGATATATCTTCTTGGTTACGACACCATTCCCTATTAAGATAGTTCTGGGGCTCTAGTTCAGTCAGTGAGGCTTCATTGGTAATAGGTGATTATGTGCCGTCATTATTTTATTAGATCGTTCACACGTCCTTTCGTAAGCATCGGCGTGTAGAAACCCGACGCGAATAGTCGTCATTTATCTAAATGACGTTATTTATTATTGGAGTTGTAAGGAGGGGATCTTGTTAGATTTCTGTTGCGGTGCTCCATCTTTTGGTACATTTACTGAGTATTGGCGACACCTATATAGGCGTACAATCATTGACATAAAAAACTAGCTAAGCCTGATTCACTCAAAAGTGTTAAAAGACAAAGCAGCAAATAATATTGATGACAAATTTGTGACAATCATTCATGTTATGGCACCGTTCATTAAGATTGTGCTTGTGAACCTACTGGTTCGGGGAAGCAGGTGGAGCCCATGCGCGCCATATGGACAATGTGTGTAGGGAGGTCGACGGGGTAAATGCCAGGCACTGGTTGAGACATAGATCCTGACGAGAAGAATAACAAATCGATCTGAGAACTGACAACACCATTTCATGGTATGGCCCAGCTCTTACGAGATGCGGCACGCTTGTTGTTAGTGCGTAGGTCGAGAGAGCGTGGGGTGATTGCTTGATTGGCGCAATAGAGCTTCTGTAGAGGCAGTGATAGAAGTGAATAGAGATGAAGTAAGGCTTTGAGAACAAAAACAAAATACAAGTAGTACCAACTGGACAATGAGGAACGAGACTTGATCGATCTTCCAAGAAGTGGCCATGCCTATCGATTCACATCGTCGACCACAAACAATAGTTGGGTAACGTGCCCAGGGTTCGTTATGGCCATCTGAGCGTTGCCATAATGGTGCCTTTTTTTACGCTTGATGGACTGAGTCATACGTGCGGAACTTCCCAGAAAAGCTTCAGTCAAGTGCGAAGTCGCAAATATGCCGGCGCACTTTCATTCATAGAAGTGTAGTTGGCGAAATCGGGGACAGTTGGCTCGACGTCGTTTTCGTTAAAAAGACGCCTGCAGTTTCTTTGCGTGTCGGTTACTGTGCTAGCAATAAACGAGAAACTCAAGTAACGGTAATCAGATAAAGAGGAGGGAGATCATGTTGCAAACCTTATGAGCCTGGATGATTGCCCCCCACTTTTTAATCTAGAGCTCCTCGGCCTGGTTGACGCACTTCCAGAATCAGTTCATCTATCAATATATGCAGATGACATCTACATCTGGGTGTCAGTCGTAACACGTCTGCGTTTGCGTGCCCGGCTTCAGAGAGTGGCTACACTAGCGACAAAGTACCTTGAAGAATGGGTACTGGAGCTGTCATCAGAGAATTGCTCGCTTATAGAGTTCACGCATAAGGTGATAGGTTCATATGGTATTAAAATCAACGGACAGACGATCAACTACATGAGGACACACCGATTCCTCGGAGTCATAGTTGATCGCGACCTCTCCTGGATCCCTCACATCGCCCACATGAAAATAAAACTCACCATGATCACCCACGTGCCAAGGTTTTTAACTGGTGTGGCATACTTTTCTTTTTCTTCTGGCACGACACACTTCGGACATAAGCTAGTAGTGGGTAGTCTGCTGAGGAGAGAGAAGAAGAGGTAGTTGGAACAATGGCGGAGGTGCATTAATAAACCGCGCTGTGTTTTCGGAACCGCGTTTCAGAGTGCTATACTGGAAAAACGTAGGTTGCATCAGTATGAGAATGCTTCAACCCTACACTATTCTGTTCTTCGGTTATATGCGCTACAGCTTACCCGTGCTTTGCGGGATCTGAAGAACTAACTTGCACGTCTTCCAGTCGATCCAAGCCCAAGCCCTGCGAATATGTCTTGGTCTTCCGAGATGCGCGTCTACTGCAGCGACAGTCATCATTGCGCGTGATTATCCAGTCAACACATAAATCCACGTACACGCTTTGGGAATGCACCTAAGACATTTCGCTCGCATTCCATCACATCACCTCGCCTCACTTGGAATTTCTAGGCCCCACTCACCTTCAGCGCAACTGTAGCTCAGCATTGCGCAGTTCTTTCATTTCATTTCACTCCACGCATGCAGCACGGCCGCCATTACCACTTTGGTGCCTACACCCACTCAAAGCCCTTCTTTCCATTCCTGGCATCCAAAATAAGAAAAAAGTCGTGGCATCTAGCCCTGAAACTGGCCATATTACTCTTCCTGCAAGAGAATTACAAAGAATGCTTTCACATTTACACAGATGGCTCTGCATCTTCAGTAAGCTACGCAGGCACGCTGGTTATTCCCGCGAATGACATCACAATAAAAGTCATGACATTGCATTTGACGTCGTCGACATATGCAGAACTCGTCGCCATACGTGCAGCTCTGGAGTTAATAGCTGAAGAACCTTCGGAAACTTGGTCTATCTTCACAGACACGAAGGCAGCTCTTCAATGCCTTATGTCACCCTTTCGCCATGAACCTAAGGAACAGTTAGTAGCTGAAATAAGGCTTCTTCACCACCAAGCAGTCGAGAAACAACACAGCATAGTGTATCAGTGGATACCAGGTCATTGCGGTATATACGGCAATTACCGCGCAGATGAGGCTGCTAGATCTGCACATAACGGTACTCAATACACAGCCATCCCGTTCTCACGAACCAACGCAGCTACAAGACTTCGTTCGTTCGCACGTGATCTCACACTGATACAGTGGAACTCGACAGAATTCACAAACGCGCGCCTGCACAACTTGGATCCCGATCTACAGCTTCGTCTTCCCTCAGGGATATCTTGAGCTGATGAGACTTTTCTATGCCGCCTGTGGCTTGGAGTGGCCTTCACGAACGCATACTCTTATCTTATTGGAATGGCAAGCTCTTCTACACGCACTTACTGCAGCTGTGAAGAAACCATCGCGCACCTTCTATGTGAGTGCACTCATTTCAACACGCCAAGACAAGAACTGACTGCAGCTCTGGAGAGGCTGGATGATCTGCCTTTGTCGGAACAAAGGATTCTGGGTCATTGGCCGAGCCCATCCTCAGCCCAGAAGGCTTTGAAAGTGTTGCTACGCTTTTTGCGGACAACTGGCCTCAGAGACAGACTTTCATGTCATATTCTCTTTGATGTTGGTTTTCCTTTGTTGCTATTTTTTATTTTCTCTCTCTCTCTCTCTTTGCGATATTTTTCTATCATCTTTTATTCTCCTCAGCCCTTTCCCCAGCACAGAGTAGCCAGCCTGTTTAAGAACAGGCTAACCTCCTTGTCCTTCCGCTTAATCTTTTCTCCTCCTCCTCCTCCTTGGGGGGAGATATCGGCTTGGCTGTTTGGTTGAAACAACTTCATTCAAGTCTTTCCGGACGCATTCTAGCGCAAAGCGGGCAACTCCCACGTCGGAACCACCAGACTAAGCCGGCCGGCCGCTTCACAGGCCTGTTGGACAGCCCAAAGCTAGTCGGCCCAAAGCTGGTCGGCCAGGAGCTTTGGACCATGTGTATTTGCCTCAATAGTAGCAACGTCCAGGTGGTACAAACACGTTTTATTATCAACATGCACTTATCGCAACTGTCACGCTGTGTTCAAGCGTGAAGACATACCGGGGCCTAGTTTTTGCTACGATATCTGTAAAGCCTGTGTTACATGCATGACGTAAATGTTATCTATAATCGACATGTCCTTATTTTCTCAATTAAATATTTATAGGCAAAGGTTGGCGCCAATGTGTATTGCTGGCTACTCCCCTCGCATATTGGTTGCCTTCGAAAAAAAGGGGACAAGCACAATTGTGAAAATAAGCAGTTGATTGAAGTGTGCGATTTGACATTCCAAAACAACCACATGATTATAAGAGGCGCAGTGGTGGGCTCCGAAAATTTCGACTACCTGGAGTTCTTTAACGTGCACCTAAATCTGAGCACATGGGCCAACAGCAGTTTCACCTCCATCAAAAATGCACCTGCCGCAGCCGTGTTTCAATGCTGCGAACTGCGGATCAGCAGCCGAGTAGCTTAGCCACTGGACCACCGCGGCGTGGCAACGTTTGTAAAGCCTGATTCCACAATTCTAAGAGAATTCGGCCAAGATCTATGTTTTTTAGCTCAGCAGGCAGAAGTTAGGAGCAGCACAAAATCAAGCGAATGAACATATATTTGACAATAAAACAATAAATAAATGTTCTGCTAGAAAATAGCCAACCTTGCTTTCCTGGACCAAGAGCAAGGACAATAAATAAAAGACGTTCCATTCAAACTGACGAAGCAATAAGAAGCAGAACATTATGAACAAATGAAAGGAGGACACCGTGACGTGCAATTCTCGGAATTCTGGAACGAGCAAGAAGAAAACGAGTTTCATTTCGTATGCACATTGTAAATACCTTTGCGAGAGACGTGCGGCAATGGTTGATCTCAACTCAAAGTCGTCGTGGCACAAGCACTCAACCAAAAGAGCAGTCTGTGGACACAGTGCTTGAGATTAGATAGAAGCCCCCTCGATAGGACTGCAAAAAAGAGTGTAGTTTTGTGGGCTACCTTCTTTCGTTTTCTATGAATGTATTGTCAGCTTCTTTATCACTTCACACTCATTGCAAAAAACAGATACGGTGGCTTGAAAGGGAGGAGAATACCTGTTTTGTTCTTTCGTGTGTGCGTGGTGGCATTCAAAATAAAAGTACAGAAATGTGCCGTATCGTAATATGGCGCTCTGGAGTTTTATCCGACAAGCTAATCGAAGCTCGTATATTGTTTCCTGTGAGTGTCAACAGAATTTCCTCTTTTTTTTCTCGAAATTCTTACTGTTATTTTAGAAATAAAAGTAACTTTTGGAAGAACAATAGTGATATCTCGTCCCCAGAATTCGTAGAAAATGTTCATAGAGAGTGAACCAAAAAAAAAAACATTCACGTGTGCGCGTCTTATCAAAAAGCTTATTCATTATTTGTTCAGCTTGAATTTCAATTTTCTGAACTATTGTAAGGGGAGGTTTTTCATTACATAGTTTGCAAGGGTATATCTGGGAAACATAAAGAAAAGTAGAGAACTCCACGAAATTCAAGAGCGGTGTTTGCGCAATCCATGTTTCATGATATTACAGCGTAGGTCCCAGCTGCACAAATTCATTTTTATGCAAATCTCACACATATACAAAAAAAGTAAAAAAAATAATGCTATTGTCATAGGGTCAGAGTAAGAGGGCTTAATTTTTTGTTCATTTTGTTCTTCGATGTTCTATGTTCAGACGAGTCAGGCGATGACCCAGTTCTTAGTGTGCAGTATATGAAATGGTTCGATAACATCAACATCGTGAAAGACAAGTAATTGTTTAATCAAGCAACTCAGCAATATTACATAGCTTGTACGCAAGGAGAATTTTGAAATGGATATGGTGACCGTAGTAACTTTTAGACGAGACCAGTCTTACCTCTCACCCGAAACGGTGGTATAGCGGTCATGGTGCTAAATGGCTGATCTACCGTCAGACGTAGGTCATGGGATCGAGCGCTGGTTGCAGCAGCCGTATTTTAGATGGAGCGGAAAATTGTCAAGGCGCGTGTGCTCAGAGTTACGTGCACGTTAAAAACATCATGTGGGCGAAATTTACGGAGCTCTCTACTTCGGCGTCTCTCATAATCGGTGATGATTTTTAGAAGTTAAAACTCAACGACCATTATTGTAGCAGCACTCTTTCCTGTCTCCTCCACTTCTTCCCTCTTGTTGTCGCGCTGGGTTCCTTACTGGTCATCATTATTTACCTCTGTACTAAATGAGCACAAGTGCTGCTACTAGCATAATGTTTGCTGCATAGGTTTCGACAAGCTGCGTCACAGACATAGATACGAAGAGTGTAGTCAGAAGTAACGAAACTGGAATACTTGTTTTGCCGCCTTGGCATTGAATAGTGTTAACAACCTGATTAATTGCGTTTGAGTCCTTCGAAACATAAACAAGCACGTAGCGAGCTGCTTCCCCATCGAAACAGATAGGCCTAGCCTCTCAGTGACGTCGCAGATCCGGCGGTTCTTCGAATTTTGAAGTGAAGCTGCAGGGGAGGTGAGGTAAACTAAATCTCTCGCGTCTAACGTGCCACATCTTTTCTATGAAGTGCAAGATAGTTATTATTCTATGTTTTACAATTTTAACTATCTCGGGAGACCAACGTGCGCCGAAACCAACGTGAAGAGTTTTGCGAGGGGCCAAGCAATCTAATCAAGGGCGAACAGCCCTGTCTAGAAACTTACCATCGAGGCACGTAGCTTTTGCCCCACGGCCACGTAGTTAGCTCGATTCGAGTTTATAGTTTGAGACACGAGAACAGAATGTTAAGTAATCTGAAAAGAGTTCATCTTTTTCGTATTTTACAGAGACCTATTCAATATATAGATGAATCTGAGTTAACTGGTTAAACATTGTTTTAGAAAATGGAAATGAGGATTCAGTACAGAAAACTAATTTTCCTTCTCAATAAGGAAAGTTAAAAACAACATCGTGAACAGTCCTATGAGTTAAAGCAAAAGTGAAAATACCAGACTTACAACGTAAGGTAACAGTAATGTTCACGCCAGCCTCTTGCAAAATTTATCTAGTTTTGTCTGAAGAAAAAAGCAAAAAAAGACAAGTTAGAAGTGAACTTGAGAGAGCAATTGAGGTAAGCTGACGACTCGTCGGTAATGCAGTATATCACATCGCATCCAATTATTAAGCGCTAATATACCTACCACACTTTCATAGTTTTTTTCACTTGTCGATCTACGCGTGTAGTACAAATGCGTGCGTCTGTCTGTCTCACAGACTGAGAAGTCGTTCTTCTGGACCAATGCCCCGCCGCGGTGGTCTAGTGGCTAAGGTACTCGGCTGCTGACCCGCCGGTCGCGGGATCAAATCCCGGCTGCGGCGGCTGCGTTTCCGATGAAGGCGGAAACGTTGTAGGCCCGTGTGCTCAGATTTGGGTGCACGTTAAAGAACCCCAGGTGGTCCAAATTTCCGGAGCCCTCCACTACGGCGTCTCTCATAACCATATGCTGGTTTTGGGACGTTAAACCCCACAAATCAATCAATTCTTCTGGACCAATAACCTTTTTTGCACAGCATTATTAGTCTACCGAAATCATTATCTCCTCGGGTTCTGCGCTGTGTGGTGGACAACAATATTTTAAATGGCCAAATTAGTGGCTGCATAATGCGTCTTGTAACATTTCTTGAATTCGGAGCGCTTTAGGGGGCCGAGATATCTCATGCTATGATCGGGTGCAGTCGTAGTCATTTGACGCCACGCAACCATTCTGACGGTCTTCCCGAGAGGAAATCTGTCGAAAATCATTTAAGGAAATACATTTTGTCCCCAGTTCCGCAATTGTTTTGTTAGGTGTACTATTACTCCCTTGTGGGGTCACGGTACTCTGCTTCGGGCAGCTATGCTACTCTGTTTAGGTGCAGTACTTTGACCTTTTCTGAGGAAATCGATATACTCTGCCTCAAAAAGAGGTTATGTACTCTGGAGGAGAGAATGAAATGTGGTACAAGAAAGTACTCCCCAAAAGAAGTGCCCAACACTCTCTTAGTTTTAAACTGAATATGTTGTTTTCACTGTTACGCCGCGGCTGTCATGCTGAGTTGTATATTGAATGTGCTGCGAATATGTTAAGGTTTTAAATTTGGACCCTATGGGCTGTATATGTCAAACACATCTAATTACTTATAAGTAGCCAGCTTTTTATTTGTGCGCCAACATCTCTTTACATCATGCCAATAAAGAAAACAAAAGGAGGGGGGGGGGACACGGGGTTCCCCTTCGCCATATATTGAGGAACACCATGACCGTGTGCCCACCAGGTCATATAAGCATGAACGCTTTGTTATAGAACTTTTTTGTGGCCGTGTTGCTCCGTAAGTTCACTGAACATGTTTTTCATGCGCAATGCTTGGAGCAGGAAGACAGGAATGCAAGAAACGCAGTTCGCAATCATTGGTACTTGCTTTCCCGTCTTCATACGCTAAGCATTGAGTCCCAAATAGTATGTTATCTTATACGATACGTCTGCATACGACCACTCCTACATGTTCTTCTTCGCGCCTTGAACGTTCTAAATGGCAGTTCAGAGAGGATTGCATTTCGCATTACGTAATAAGGCGTTTCACAACGAAAAGTACAGAACCACCGCGAAGTTGCTTAAGTAAACATTTACGGGCGGAAGGAAGGAAGGAAGCAACAAAAAGGGAAAAGGCAGGGAAGTTAACCAGAAAGACATCCGGTTGGCTACCCTACACTGGGGGATTAGGGAAGGGGACAAGAAAGACGAGAAAGAGAGAAGAGAGGGAAAAAAGGGTGGGGAGAGACTGACAGTAATTTCACTGCGGCGTGTAGAACTCTACCGCATGTCAGAGGCGTTCACACAAGCCTGCCTTTCTCAGGAAAGATCATTCAGTCGCCGCATTGCGTTGGCAAGTATTTGTCTATCTGAGGCAAATCGAGGACAATGGCACAGCAGGTGTTCGATATTTTCGTCGGTGCCGCAAACATCGCACACCACACTGTCAGTAATTCCGATTAACGTGGTATAAGCTTTCGTGAAAGCAACTCCCAGCCAAAGGCGATAGAGAAGCGAAGCTTTACGTCGATGTAGGCCGGGTGGAGGCCGGAGTTGTAGTGAAGGGTCGAGCTCGTGCAGTCGTGTACGTCGTATGCTTGGTGTGTTCCACTCAGTCAGTGTGAGACTGCGGGCCAGTTGACGAATCTGCCTCGCCGCATCCGCTCTTGAAAGCGGAATCGGAACGCTGTTCGCTTCTTTATGTGACGTGCGAGCAGCATGATCTGCAGAATCATTGCCGCCTATACCACAATGCCCAGGTAACCACTGAAAGACGATGTCATGGCCTTTTTGTATTAAAAGGTGGTGTAGTTTCACGGTTTGGTAGGTCAACTGGTCGTGGCATCCGCGTCGGAGAACTGATATCAGGCACTGTAACGCTGGTTTTGAGTCAGAAAACACAGCCCATTTACCTGGTCTTTCTTCTGAATTGATGTGTTCCAGCGCATTGCGCAGAGCCTCGAGTTGTGCCGTCGTAGAACTTGTCACATGTGAAGCACAACAACACACTATTGCAGAAGAAACATTCTGTGGCGCGCGATCTCTTCCCATTGATTAGGTCGAGAATATTTAACGGCAAAGTTCACTTGATGGAAATATCTAGTGGAACGTACGCTTGATAGCGCAACTATTTGTAAGGGCTTTGTCACCAGAGGTGATTGGCTCTGAAAAGCGCGGCTGTTTAGTCAGAGTTTGCATTGTCACTTCCTTTCGCGTGTTACGATGTTTCCCTGTTGTTGCTATATATAAATATATCACAAAAAGAAGGCGGAATCTTGTACCAAGGGTTTTGTTCACGTAGTTAAAATCCCCAACGGCGATGGTGATGCGTACGGCCGAAATTCGTCTGGAATGTTCCCTACAACTGTGCTACGCCTTTGTCGAAGTAAGCTTCGCAGTAAAAAAAAAGAAAAACACGGGCGGGAACAAGACAAGAACAAGCGCAGACTATCAACTGAGGGTTTATTTATCACCAACTGGCCGAATCGTTCACAATGTGTCTTTGTATTTATTTCGATACAAATACCTTCCAAAACTACGCACCTTATATATCCATTCATGTCCTATTGTTTGCTGCTTGCGCCATTCTCTACCAAGAGGCAGACAGGTTGCATTGAGAAACAGTGCTGAGCTCAGTGCATTGAAGTTAGTTGCAGAAAATAAAGACAGAGTGCCATAAGGAATGATCTTCACAGAATTTTTGCGAGAGGAGTATATGCGTTTTCGGCACCAAGCCTTTTGCTCTTCTTTCTCCCCCCCCCCCCCCAGAATAAAATATATTTTTTTTTCTTGCTTTGTGAAATCCTCACGCCACACGCTCTGCTCGATACTCCCTCTGGGCTCAGCACTCGGTAAAGTAGTGAAATGACAAGCAGTGCTCTGAAAAAAAAAAAAGATTGAAAGCACAGGTGGTGTATGAGGACTGATGTGTCCCAAGGGAGAGAGAGGATCGAGCGTCGAGGTCGGCACAAATCACACGAGGAAAAACAAAAAGCAGTCCCACAGTCCTTTCAAGTGTTCTTGTTTTCTCTTTGTTAGCCATCACCACCAGAACACGCCATTAATTTCCCACTCATTCACTTTTGCAGACGTTCTGCAACTATCTGCAAGTAACAGACGGCCTCCGTCTCATCGCCGGCTTTTTCTTCAGCGTTTAAAGTGAGTGAGTTTTGCAACATTCTCCACGTGTGCTGCATTGCTGCAACTGACAATGTCAGAAAGGTAGAGTTATTAAAGCACAGAAGCAAACTTCTCTGTAAGTTTATTGACCTATAAAAATGCAACAAGCCTCTCGGCGTGCTCTATATATATAGACATTGGTGGAATGGCTTGTGTTTTTTAACGCTCTTTTTTTTAACGAAAAAAATTGTTCTGTTTGCTTTGTGACATACGTGCGTTACGATCTGTACGAGGTGGTGGTACACACAACAGTCGACAAATGCAAGGGTAATTGTTTGCGTTTGATAATATAGGTCTTAACTTGTGTGGCAAAATGATCATATTCTTATGAGGCATGCTGAAGTAAGATGGCTTCAGAAATGTCGACCGGCTTGGCCTCTTTAAAGCCCGCCTAATTGTGAATACACTAACCTTTATTATTTCGCATCTATCGACATGTGATTGCTGCCACACTGATCAAACCCGTGAATTTTGGGTGAGCGACCAAGCATTGCTGCCACTTTACCAACATGGCGGCTTCATTGTTAACTGGCTGTTTCCCAGTCACTGTGGTCGACTCGTCAGCAGTTACCAATAGTTACTTTAATTAATGTCGGAGTTCAACGTCTTAAAACCACCATATGATTATGAGAGACGCTGTAGTGTAGAGCTCCGGCGATTATGACCACCTGGGTTTCTTTAACGTGAAGCTAAATCTAGGCACGCGGGCCTCAAACATTTTCGCCCCCATCGCGAATGCAGCCGCTGCAGCCGGGATTGGATTCCGTTACCTGCACGTAAGCAGCCGAACGCCTTAGCCACTAGATGACCGTGGTGTGACTCGCCTGCAGTTCAAGATGTGACAGTTACATATATATTGTTGTGTATTGCGGGGCTCGTCTGGCATTTCTTATAAGCGAAGCTTCTTGTCATTGACCAGGGAAGCTGGTCGATGAATATTATTAATTGAAATCGGTCACAAACTTCTAAATTTGTGACGTCACCATAAGACACACTTGCTAGGTCTGCTTCGCTAGGCTGGCTGAACTCGGAGGCACTGCGAAATCGCATGAAGCGAAGAAAGGTCGCCGCGCATCTTATCTCGGAGTTAAACACGTTAGCTGAAGAAATATCTATGAAGAAGGCGGAGGAAAATGGACACGGTCATAGGCTGAGGAAAAAAAAAAGAAAGATTGCTGTCACCTTAAAGTCGTATGATACAGAGGTTCACGAAGAGGACGACTTTGTGTTATTGATGAACCGAAACGCAGTTGCGGAGGAGGAGGAGGTAAGTTTATTTACAGAAAGGCAGAGAGGTTGGCCTGGGCGATAGCTAGTTCTAGCCTGCTACTCTACACTGGGGGAAAGGAAAGGGGAAAAGAAAGATTAATGGATGACGATGGTGAGATAGAGAGGTGAGTATGTAGTGCTCTTTCTAGCTGAGACACATTTTATAGCCACGCACATAGTCCAGTTGTTTCTAAAAAGGTAATAACTGCTCTTGTGACCGCAGTTGCACTGTTGGTGTCTGGCCAAGGACCCAACATGGTCTCATCAGTTAATGACCTACTGCGATATAGTTCAGTAGAAGAAATCAGTGTTTGTCGTTCACGTGCGTATGCTGGGCAAACACAAAATACGTGCTCAAGTGTTTCTGGCACATCACAGTGTTCACAACTAGGACCGGTGTCACTGCGACCGATGATATGTGCGTAACGTCTGGTGTACGCCACACCAAGACGAATGCGGTGGATTATACTTGTGAGTTGCCGTTTCAATTTAGGAGGCATGCGGAACCTCATTTCCGGGTCCCATTTGTGAAGTAGCTGGTGTCGCCGTTCCGGTTTGGTCCAGTGCTGAAGTGTGTAGCGGCGCATCACGCAGCTGAAGCAGGCCGTTCGTGTCAGCTTGTGAAAACGCAATGCGTACTTCAGGGGCACTGAAACGCAGTTGCACTTATTCATACACTCTACGGCTGAATGGTTCCAAGAAACGCAGTTGCACTCATTCATACACTCTACGGCTGAATGGTTCCGAAAACACAGCTACAGAAGAGCGATTGAAATTGGGTGATGGTGTGCACTGAAGGGCAATACGTAGTACGAATATTGACTTAAACATTGACTTAAAACCCACCGTAGTAGTCTAGTCGATATGGTGCTAGACTGCTGATTTGCAGGTGGTGCGATCTAATCCCTGTCGCTGTGGCCGCATTCCCAGTGGAGGCAGAATTTGTGGATGGAGGTCCGTCTACTCAGGTATAGGGGCACGTTAAAAAAACTCCAACTGGTCAAAACTTCAGGAGACCTTTCATTACACGGTGCTGTTTATAATCGTATTGGGATTAGAGACGTTAAACTCCAACAATTATTATTAAGCTATCGACCGAAAGGTGAAGAAGTTTGACACAAAATATATTTGCACATACTCGTAGGAAAAAAAAACAGCATCAACTTGTTAATCGCATGACCGTAAGAAATATGTCGCCAAAAAATAACTAAGTAATATGTGCATTGTCGTTCCGCAAACGTATCTCCTTCAGGACAGGAAAACGTTGAGAAAACAATAGTATTGAATTCTGACTGCTCAGTAGTAAAAGCGTGGCGTAAACGCGTATCCATTATGAAGGCTCATTTCCATGAGGAATCCATGAAGGCTCAATTCCATGAAGGCACAATTCCATTCCACGAAGGCTCAATCGAGAGCCTCGAACTTTGCATGGGTCAAGTTTTCGTCAAGCGACACGCGTGAGGTTATGGTTATGCCTCGTATGAGGCTGACTAACAACTACTCCTAATCGCCAGCATCGGCCCTCATCTAGTAGCGTTGGATGGCTAAACTGTCTTTCATCAATTCACCCTCCACATCACGTAGGCAAGTTCTCACCCGTGTTACTACACACTTGGAGCCCTTAATAGATCAGGCAGCTTCGGTACGCGTACGGTATGCAATGTGTGCAACACGTAGTGCCAACGCATACGACATGACTGCGATATTCGCGCAAACGGACTCGCTAACAGGCACTCGCGGTAAGTGCAACGATAGACCACTGACGCCACTAGTGAAAAGTGACGCGTCACGCGATAGACCTCATGAATCGCATACAACTAACGAACATCGATAGTTCGCTCCCTCGCATTCAGTTATTCCCTCTTATCATTTCCTCCGTACTAACTATAAGTAGCTGTCAACGCTTTACTAACCATAGTGGCCGTGTCGAAAGAGCAGTCAGACTCTCCTCTTCCCTCGTGAGCAGTTGTCTCACTATATGCTGTGTGAGCCCTTAGTACGCATCATCATTAGAAGCAGCAATTCATAAAGAATGGTTTCGTGGTGCAGCCGACGTTAGGACAAGCATAATTGATTTCTTTAGGGCTACAACACTTCATATTTTCAAGAGAAGTGCCCTGGTACGTAGAAATATTGTCACAAAAGGTACGCTATAGCAGAGTGGCACAGCATGTTAATAATATATCAAATGAGCATCGCGCGGACATGATGAAGAATTCACCGTAAGCAGTGGCACAGCATTCTACCGTAGCTGGTCACAACTTCGATGGTCTCTTTCTCGGTACGTACTTCAAACTTCCGCTAGCAAAGAAACGTGAATTGTTGAGAGCCATACCTTATTCACCAGATCGATACCCTTCAGCCAGCAGGTATAAATGTTTCAAAGGAGGCTCTGGAATGCGTGCGATACGGTAGACATTGAAATGGTACACAACGATGTGGTGCTTAACGGAAAACAATGAGATTTCAGCCGTTCTTTTAAAGATGTCTAACCTGCTGCTGTTAGGTGATGCTTCCTTTCGACAGCGTTGCTCCCCTTCAGCCCTCTTCGTTCTTTCACAGATTACTGCCTCTCGTTTTACTCACTCGATTCGTCACAACGGCTTCTCCTCTTTCCCGAGCCCCGCTTCACTCACCATCTCCTCATCCATTCTTTGGATTGGTGGAAGTGTCCGAAGCATATGCACACAAGTGCTGATAAAATAAGTCGTGGCATTGAGAAAGATAAGTCTGCACCTGGGCTCCCACTAACAATCTCTGTTGACGATTTTTTCATCACAAGCTTCCATCTACTTCCTGACTTTTCATTAGGAGTGTAAGTTACCGTACACTAATGAAATGCTGACCGCAATGTCAAACACTAGCATTTGAACTGTTTAACGAAGTTCTCTTTTATCGTGAACTGGCGCGAAAGTTGACGGTTGGCCTAAACATTTCGTGCAGAAGTGGAGTACTCTTTTGTCATTTTTTATATGTGGCACGTGATTGGGGCGGGTTCGATGACCTGTCTCTTGAAAGCAAGGAGCAGCCAGCGCTTATGACTTTTCACTGCTTTTGCTCCATACATATCGCTAGCTGAACGCCAGGGCACTGCGTAAACCCGTTTTTCTAATGTGACGTTATATACATACAGATGAGGGAAGAAAAGCACGAGAGAGAAGAGACAGGGATGCTAACAAGTTTAAAATGGCACGGTAGTTTCAAATATGCAGGGTATCCCCTTCACAAACTAGATTCATAAATTGACTACGCGTTTGCAGACAGGGTAAGATAGACCCATACGTTCAACAAAGTTGTGGTTTTACGAAGATGTCGGCAAAGTAAGCTCGCTTAACGGGCACACAGGAAGCGATTGACGCATGTACCAATAGTCTGCCACTGTGGAGACTGATTTAACTGCGAAATGCTATGATTGCTTATATTACGCTATCGGTAAGCATGCTGCAATGAGTTCATACTCACGTAGCCATGCATCTGCAGTAGCAAAGATTAAAAAAAAAGAACCTTTTCACTTGTGAGTGCTACATATTACAGAATGGAAACTTGGCAGGTGTCAGACCAAGGTCGCTTTCACAGGCTATTCGTCGGGTAGATGTTTAATAACGTGCACCTAAAAGGAGAGCTTCGAGCTTATATGAGTCGCATCAACTTCTGTTTTTCCACGTGCCAGTCCTGTTCTCGAAATTCATAGCAACACTATCACTCTTTTTTTTGGTTTATAGACAGATAGTCTCGCTTTGGTCTTCTGTTTTTAAAAGTGTGATCGTGACTTCTCCCACCACATGTGTTTATTTTTTTGTGCATCCTAATCTACGTAAGAAAGCTTTAAGCAGAAAACGGAGACAATACTATAGTAGCATCATTCCGATGGTTCACATACGAATAAACATATAAAACCAACCGAAAAAAAATCTTCAAAATTGAGAAAATCCTAAAGTCATCGTAGAATTGAGAGCTTTGCCTATCGTTTATGTAAACCACAGCAATTGTGAATAACAATAAGCGGTTGCAGGTACGTTGATATAAGACCTTCTCCAAATGAAAGTAATAAGCTCTCAGTTTTGTTTCAACTAAAAGCAATTCATTACTTTCAGAAGTCCAACTACTTCTCGTGGGCATAATAAATAGCTTTTAAACATTCGCGATTTTTGCAGAAAGTGCACTGATGCTCACTCCGCTCAGAGCTGCAAGTTTTATTTGGATGTTTGTGGTCGCAATTCACACTCACATATGTGTGGCGCGCCTTGAGCCCAATACAAGAGAAGATTGTAGCGGATAAAATCATTTCAAGAGAAGCGGCTCCAAATAGCTCCTCATTTCTCAAAAACCGCGGAACCTGAGATGAGCTCTTTAGGTCAACTTCTCATTAGTTTGAAACATTGAAAGATTCACTTGGTATCACCTGAACAACTGGCTAAAGAGAAGAAGAAGCGAGAGAAAAAAGTAGATACCTTCACTATACATGCTTTCGTTTTTCTACCCTACACAAGGCAAAGGCATATAAATGAGACAGAGAGAGAGAAAATGAGGGAAAGGCAGGGATGTTAACCAGAAATTTCTGCATCCGGTTCGCTACACTGCACTAAGGGAAGGGAAAAAGGAGAATAAAGATGGGAAAGAGAGCGAAGAGCAAAATACACGCGCGAAAAAGAAAATAAATAAAATAGAGTGAGCTGGGGCCATAGCAAAGGTATATAAGGGTTAAAGGAAAAGCAATTGACCGGAAACTAATCGCGGTACAACCGTTTTAGTGTTCCGGGAAAGGTCCGATGAAACTAACAAGCCAGGCCCCACAAAAAAAAAAAGGCTCTTTCAGCTCGCTGCGAAGATATCTCACTATAGAATATCACATTCCGAACAATTCAGGTAGCAAAAAAGGTGATGCCATGAATCGTTTTCCTGGATGGCGTACAGAACGCCCTCTGGAGACCTGCGAGTCTGTAGTTGTCCTATTGCTCGGAAGCTCGTCGACCTTTAGAGCAATTTGTCTTCGTTACAAGAGGGGGTGGCGTTATTACAACACGTGTCTTTAGTTTGTTTGACATTTACTTCATTCAAGACACGTGCGGTATTTCCAGGAAGTGAAGAAACCCCAAGGAAACGCGGCTAATAAATATCCAATGTATCGCTCGCGCACATCGGAGGTGTTGAAGTCATGGTACATTATTTATTCACAACTTTGAACCCAAATATGATACCCATAAGCATAACCTCCGGTTGATATCATGATCACGCACAAAATATAATGGTGAAACGGTACGCAATGCTATTCCCAGAATTTTGAAGTATTTAGGCCGCATTGATGTAAATATAAAGAAGCATGACCACAAAAAAAGTTGTATCCTTGTTCGTATAAATTGTATCATGATGTTTACCCTTTTGGGTTAGTTTGACCTCATGTATTTTTTACTACATGTCTACATAGCCTTTTGAGCTTCTGATTTTTTGTTTTTCTCTTCATGTGAACTGTTGAATTCTCTTTACGTTTAGATTATGTAATTATATTGACTGACATTACTATATTTCTGTATAGTAGGCTTTTCTTATCCTAATTGTGAGCCAGTGCTACTGACCCATTTATTTTAGGTAGTGGGAACAAGTCAAGCAATTTTAGTGCAGCTTTTTTTCCTGCTATCCTTCATGTTGTATAAAACATGAAAAAAGGAATCGATTCAACTTCATCTCACAAATGGTGCGCAGTTACATTTTTGATGGATGCGCGCGGTGCTAAGAAAGGCGACTAAAGCATAATGCGCGAGCTAATGTGTACGATTTTTGAGATACGAAGCAGCTTAGGGTTGAGCTAAAGTAAGTGTGCGGCGTGACCACCCTTACTGCGCATGCGCATCCCCTCCACCCTCTCTCTCTCTCCTTGAAAGGCCGACGCAGGGAGCGTCTGCTAACCAACGCTCGCTCCTCTCTCTCTCTCTCTTCAGAGGCATTCGTACCCGCGGGGTTTGCACCATCGTCGCGCATGCGCGTCCTGTCCCTCCCCCTCCTCTCCTACGCCTCACTTCTCTCTCTCTCATCTTGCAACACTAATGCATGCCACGTCCGCTAGTGAGTTTCTTGATTAAAAAAACAAAAAAGGTGACTCCACTCGATGAACAACAATGCACTGCCCCCCCCCCCCCGTATATATAGGCACTGGATGTTGACCTGTAAGTTAGCGCCGGTGGGAGATTTGTCCTGCGCGTTGTTGAACAATAGAAATTAGTAAGGTGTGCATTAACTAAAAGCGGACTGCAGGTCTCTGTGCTCAATCGTACTCCTGTGTCTCTCATTGCCCATCAGCAGCAATTAACATGTTCAAGTAGGAAGCACCGGCCCATCACTGCATGCTTTGCGCCTCCCCAGGTTTCTCGCCTGCGCAACGCCGCTATGAGCTCCAGCGTCAATGCGACCGCCAGTGTAAACGTTAGCGGCCGCTTTTTCGCATTTAATTATGGTTCTCTTTAGCGAGAGATGGGGGTAATTTTATCATAAGAAAGAGGGAAAACGGTGCAAGAAAACTTGTATAGGATGCTTGAGCTTGAAGAACAGAACGCTTAAGGAAGACGCTTCAGCTTCGCCTGCTAGGTAAGAACACGAGAGCGCAATCCGACCCCAAGCGCATCTTGTTCATCCGCACCGCAGAAAAAAGAACATTTGTGCACAGAACATTGACTATTTCAATCGGCCCTACAATGCATATTGCTAGTGCAGTTGCGCAGTTCCCACTACACCATATTTCTTCCTTTCGCGAATTGGCAAGTTACCACTATACTACCCGAAGGTGCCTGGCGTCAGCTATAGGCAGAGGTATTTCAGATTGTATATCAAAACATTCATTGAAAAAAGAAAGAAAAAAAGTACGGGGAGTGGAGGGTGGGGTCCCTATTTTAAGGCTTCATGCTTGAGCGGCTCGCTACGCCTGATCGAGGAGCGCCAGTTGCACCCCCAAATTTTCGCTGGCGAGTGACGTCTCCCACTGCTCCCTCCCGAAAGTTTTGCTGGCTATTTGCGGCCAGTCAATGTCGGTTGGCCTGTTCTGGCAATCACACGTCATGTGGGCTAGAGTGAGTCTGCATCCGCACCCGGGACAGCTATCGCTCTGCACTGCGGGGTGAATGGCACGCTTCCAGGAAAGATTGGGATGTGTGTGGGTTTGTATACGGCGTCATTCATAATAGTTACACCCGGTTAGAGCAGGGTGTGGTGCACTGTATTTTCGTCGGTCATGTCGTTGGTGCTCAAAGGATGTCTCGCGGTAAGAAGGCACCGTCGTCGGAGTGGTCGGCCGCTCGGCTGGCCCGAGCGGCGCCGTCCACCAACATTTGTCAACGCAGGACGTTTTATCTTGCTAATTCGGAAAGAGGTCCTTTCGCAATACCACGGTTGGAGATGAACATCTCGTCGTAGCTCTTTATTTGAAAAGTACATGAGACACTGTGTCCCAAGATCTCATCTTATCTGAGCTAGATTGAGATCGGTTGTATGCAAAAGATTAATGAGTACGTCCGCTCTTTTCTAACCTTTCGTACTGCTACAATAGCTCAAAGCAATACGCTCTCACATCATTTTTCTATGCCCAATAAAAGCCTTTCACAAGGGGCGATGCTATCCTTCCTTCTCTTCAACATCGACACGAGACACTTAGCGAAAAGCCTCGACAGAATTTCAGGGTTACGGTATGCGTTATATGCGGGTGACATTACCCTATGGGTCAACGGCGGCTTTTTGGGACAAAAAGAGCCAATTCTATAAGGCGCAGTGACCGATGTTCAAGAATTCGCTTACCGCAGAGGAATGAGCTGCGCTGCCGATGAATCTGTACGTATTAGAATACGAGGCCGAGGCCATCAAATTAATGAGCCAGTCAAACTCTTTCTAGGAGACCACCCGATATGTGAGGTCCAGAAAATGCGAGTCTTCAGACCCTCACATCAAAGCAACAAGCGAGTGGACCACACAACCAAAATTTTTTGAATAACGGTGAAGCAGATTTCCTGTATGATTTACAGAGTCAACTATTACCGAACAGGTTTCAAGCAAGCTGAGACGCTCCGGCTTGTTCAGGTTTTTCTCCGCAGTCTTTTTTTCCAGGAGATCAATAACACAGGTCTAAGGGTACTAGATGCATTGATACGAACGTTGTACAAGGCGGCTCTCGGCCTACCACTGCAGAGCGTTTCGAAGCCCTCGATATCTCAGAAACATGACATATTTCACAACATCATAGTTTTCATGCGAGTTCTCCAGTACACTTAGTTTTACGTTACATTTTCAAAACGCATTTTTGTTTCTGCTCACCACGCCATTGTTTTTTTGCTAATATCTACAAATCATTAGCATCCACCAAGACTGACTTTTTCACCGATGAATGCGCTACTCCGACATTCGAACAATAATGCGTAAGTGTATGTCTTGTTTTTACACTCTCATTGCACAATACTTTCTCACTTTTCTCTGCAGGGTATATTTAGACAATTATATTGTCAGATCTTCTTCTGAGTCAACTTTTTATAAATCATTCGTTTCTGTTTGCTTTGTTTCCTGGTTTGCGTATGTTGTTTGGAGGGGATGATGAATATAACAGCTAAATCTTATTCTCCATCCCTCTCACTACTTAACTTTTTCTCGCTCTCTTCTATCCCATCATTTAATTATCGCAAACAAAAGCCTCAATGAACGGCACCCCAGCCAAAACATCTGCCACATCAGGCTGTGCGATAACCCGTAAACTCCGAGACATTCGCTGTGCCTGTTTATAGTGTTCGCAGTCATTCCTCTTCTGTTGTTTGGGTTTTTCTCGTCTTCGACTTCGCTTCCTCCCCTTTTCCCGCAGTCTTCCTTCGGCTTTCCTCGTGGATCGTAAAATCTCGAATTGACTTTTCTATCCACACGATGCACGTGTGCAGTGTTGTCGGAGATAAACTTGTCAGCGTTTCAATCCCCCAATCAAAGTTACCATCCAGGGAAGCAATCAAGATGGGCACGCCCGGAAACTATAATCACGTTTCTCATTTTTTTTTGTTTTCAGTGCTTTTTCGTTTTTGCTTCAACTTTAACTGAGATATCAATCTGAAGAGCCTTAGCTCAGAACTTCTTGTTTCATTTTTTCTTTTTCAAGCTCCTTATGGATTTTTCTTCGAAGGACACAAGTTGTTAAGTGGCGATGCCGGTCGTAAAACTAAGCCTGCAAGTATATCTTCATCTCTCTCTCTCTCTCTCTCTCTCTCTGTGTGTGTGTGTGCGTGTGTGTGTGTGCGTGCGTGCGTGCGCTTCTGAGTTTACGGGTGTTTGTTCAATTTGGAGGGTGAAGATGTGAAGGCAGCGTTGTTTCTCGACACTATCTTTGGCATTCGATGTTTCCACTCAGTCTTGGTTTTACCAGTTAATTCACAGACGCAGCCTCCTCCCTGGGTACACTGCGGGGCACTGTAAACGCTAACCAAAAAAGTACAGAGCGGCAAATTGCAGCTACGATTCATGTTGTTTCCCAGCAAAGCACTTCTTCTATGCAACCTCCTTCATGTTGCTTGGAGGTGTTCGTCGTTCCTTGATTACCGGCCGTGCTTCATACCGTGATAAGAAGGCGCTCTTTTACCAACGAAGTTTTCCCGCGACGAGCTCAATCCGAAGGATCGTACTTGGAAGGATCGTTCTTGGAAGGCACGAAGAACTAAGAAGCGCTTGAAGCCATTCGTTCGGGAGATATCCCTCTCACGGAGTTGGTTCGTGGCGCTTCCCTGTACCGGACGCCGGTGTATAAGACGAAGGCCCAGCTTTTCCGGAGTCTACGCTCCTCATATATCGTAGCGGGCTCCAGGCTTCTCCGGAACCATTCGCCAGGCTGCAAGACGCACGAATTCCGGTGGGAAATAAACACTGCGCGGAAGTGTAATGTACTTCGCGCTACGTGATAATCCCCAGTCGTCGCCCCAGGGAGTGCTACGTTCGCAGAGACAAACCTTTCATCGCTGCATTAAGTTACTTGTGTTATCGAGTTTGAGCGGTTGCTAGCAACTACATGGAGCCGGTGCGCAATTCTTGCTCTTTGTGGCTCATCTGCATTGCATATATTGGCTAATATAACGCACGCGACCTTTCATCACTTCGGTGTGACAGAAGTGTTTTTTTAATAAATTATTGTATATAAGGAGAGGTTGGTGCCAATGCGTTGTGTCAGTTACTGATTATATCTGCTGTCACAAAAGTAGGGAGCACACAATTATGCAAAAATACATTAAACACTCGCTCACTCCGTCCCACTTTTTCATTACAAGAGTGTCTTCTCAACGTAATAGCATGGAAAACACAAGTATTCAGAGCAATGGAATGTTGACGCACAGCATAAAAGTTCCATAAGATGCTAGATCCCATGAAATATTTTTGGCATTATTATTAACCGGTATCCTGAACTATATGTTTAACGGTTGCACTTGGCGTGCAGCAGAAATAACGGTTGCACTTAGAGTGCAGCACTCAATGTACCGTTTTCTAGTGAATTATGGGTGACCGAATCGTTCTGCGGAGCTTTCCCCCAGAACTAACGCTCAGAATCGCGAACTTCTTTCCCGTCATGCTTTCCTGATGGCGTCGTTTGTTCTTACCGCCTTTGGGTTAGGAAGTTCAAAACATGGTCACCCGATTCAATCGTGGTGAAATGGGTCATTCGTTTGCACGTGAGCGTTTTGACGTGGTTGTACTCTGATGGTGAGTGAAGCGATTCAATCAGATATGTAACTTACGTCGGAAGAATAGGCGAACTTGCGTTGTTTCGTGTTACGTCAAATCGGTGGGGGGGGGGGGGCAGGCACACTGTATCAAGCTCGACAATGAGCTGATTCGCATCTAAAACTGAGCGAGTCTGGCTTGTATAGGCATTGGCGTGAGTTGCTGCAAAGAGCTCTGTTTCACGACCTTGATGGCATCCTTGCCATCGTTTTTTTTTTTTTTGAACGAATGTCATCTCGCAACAATTCACCAGTTTCGGTATGTATATTAATTGCGACGGCTTATTGCGGGATTCGTGCAAGGGAAACACACTTCTTCAATGGTGAAAATAATTTAGGAATAGCACAAACAGAAATACTTTAGAAAATTGCGGGTCAAGTGAGAATTTAGAATCGTCCGAAGGAAGCCATTTTCATAACATGACCAACAAGGTTAAAGTACTTGAGCACTCTTTTATTGTAATCTTGTTGATTTGCTGATCTGTATAGAGTATGTTCAAACACGATGACCACATACTGTAAGATTAAAGCCTGACAGTTCTTTCGCGTTTTACTGAACACTCATAAGACGCATTTTAATCACTCTACTTTCGCGTTTCGTTATGTTGGGCGTCAACTTACAAATTCCCGCTATTCTTGTGTAGAAAATAATAGACGTGTGGAAGTATACTTTGTTAACTGCTCGTAACTACTCAGGCTGTTCATCTTCGCTTGTATCGGCCCGTTTTTCAATGCACCCACTCTTTCGGGCACACATACTTAGTACTCGGTCAGTCATTCAACAGAACAGACAACAGTTCCAGTAGTGAAGCTCCTGTCCAGTAATACCCCTAACTTTAATGTTTGTGAAACTTGACAAACTTTGTGGGGTACGCCTATTGATTTTTACCATTATGGTATTTTACGTTGTATAAACTGTCGACATATGAAATTCTGCGCTGCACAACTTGCCTTCATGAGTAAAAGAATAACCTAAACTGACAATAGATAGTCTCTGATAAGAGGTATTTAACTTACATAATGTTCTAACCACAGTAATGAGCATGAGAAACTTATAGCACTGTAACGACTGTGGGGATCTGAAAAAGCTCTTCTTTTCTGCAGATGGGCACACAACTCTGACTTCCTTTTCGATGCATGCAATTATCGAACTGCGCACTACATTACAACATGGTTAAGTTGCTCTCATTCTAAGCTACTTGATGACAGGAAAGTCCTAGTACTTCTCATCACTCCAAAAATTTGGTATAGGCAAACTTGCATCATTCGATGTGCAAACCAACTCATGAACCTAACCATAAAAAGCAGTTTTTTATATAATGAATTGTAAAAGTTGGTGTAGTTGTGGTGGTACCGACAATGCCTTAACGCTTAGCAGACGAATTATGTAATAACAAATAAAAATGACACAAAACCTAACATAGTAGAACTCAAGATAGGCACACTGCAATCGAAAAGCACATAAGTTAAAAATAGTCGAGCACATCTTCAGGGGAGTAATGTCATTACACATGCGCATGTGCAAACTTACATGCCTTGATATTGTATTGAAGACTCCTTGTATTCCTTTCTTTATTTATTTTTAGATGATCAGCCAAAATTTTCGACCTGTACAATAATTTATTTATTGGTGCGTATTTATTTATGTATAATGCTTGTATATTTGCATTCTGGTTCTCCCTCTCACTCAATGCCCTATTTGCTCCATAAGGTGGCTTGAATAAAGTAAATAGGCTGTTAATGAAAAAACAGTGGGCCTGCGCGGAAGACGCAGCACAGTCACAGCCAAAGCTAGAATAGCGACCTTACAGACCTTTTTAAACACTCATTTGGTAACTACTGCAAGCACACTTGCTTGATACCCACTCGGTCAGTAATAATATGTTTATTTGGGTAGAAGGCCGCCATTTGTTATGCTATTTTTCGTCATTATTCTGAGAAGCGTGGTATCCGCTAAACACTTGCAAGTAATTGTGTGCCAGTTGTTCATGCAGTGGCTGACGATAATGACGATTTATGACTGAAGTGGGTATGCACCACAGTTTTAGGGGAAACAGAACAAGCTTCCGTGAAGGGTTAGAACATTGGACGGCCCACTCCTTGCGCTATTCGCATTGTGCGGCGACTGGTTGTTTTTTTTTTGCTGTTTTAAAACGCTTTGTAAGTCATAACGCGAATGCTTTCCCGACATCAAGCCGGCCTAAGGCAAGTTTGACAGCAAGTCACAAGCACCAGTGTAGCTCAGTGGTAGAATACTGGGCTGGCACCCAGCGGACCCGGGTATGAGCCCCACTGTGTCATTCGTGCTACCAGCTTTCGCTGTAAAAGCTCGTGGTACTGCAACGTTGATACTGCCATATAACGAAGCGCGTGTACAACTATTTTATTGGTGCACATTATACGCTAAATGATTAATAAGAGTTACTAAATAATAACAAAAACTTACTGATCGTTAGAATTCTAAAAACTTGCAATAAAACTATTCACAACATAATGTCTCAATTAGGTTGGTCATTGAATGAAGTGAAATCGCATGCACATCTCGAGTAGTTAAAGCACACACCTTGCATATTCGTCTACACGCAGAGACACCCAAGACGCATTTGATGCTTTCCTTGTGATACCCCGGGAAGGCTACTGCCCGATAACAATAGGCGGTGGCTTATGCGAAGCATGTTTTTAACAGTATTTATAGCACATGTAAATTGCCGAATCGATTGTACTCTTTATGTTTTATTTCGGGTACGCCAATGGTTCAATTGTTAACGTCACTACATCAATTTCGGTGGGTATGATGGGATGTTGGGTGAGTTCACCAAAAAGTGGCGAAGTGCGAAAGGCACGCGAACTAGAGCAGACTATGTTGCTTGCATATTCGTCTACGTGGCAAGACACAGCTCTTGAACAAGAAAGCCGCTTGCTCGAATGTCTGTTTTTTTTTATATGTATGCAGAACAATACATCAAAACGAGTGGCTTTGCTTTCACACTAGTTCGCATTCAACTTTAACATAATACACCAAGAATGTTTACAGTCATATACTTTAGAAACCTTTGACGCGTAGTTTTAATGAATACGTAGAAATAGAATTTTGGGCGAGCCATTTATTTACTCGTTAGCTTTTTCCAAGGAATCGCTCGACATATGGCATAATACATAAAACGTCAAACATGTGCAAAAAAACGAACATTTGTCGGAACAGACTTCATTCTTGACGGTTTCATATAAAAATGGTTACTGGGAGTAAATATTTTAGCCATTACATCTTTCGTCTAAACTGAATATATTCGGAAATGTAGAAATACCTCTCATGAAAATGCATCCGCTTTGTCCCAACTTAGCGTGTTTCGGAAATCTCGAAATGTCCTTTGACAGTAATCTTGTATCAAGGTTCTTTCTTTTCTTCTGGCTGCTAATGCAAGACGACTCTGAACAAAACATGTCCTTACCTTTGCAGTCTTCAGCAGTCTGATTTTCCAATGCTGCGAAGGCGACGCAACAATGTCGAAACTTGCTAGGGCGTTGAGATCTTCAAAAGCAGGAAGTGTTTCTTTAAGGTTTAGTTCGTGAATGTGTGGGTGCTATATGTAGATTACTCTCCAAGTTGACCAATACTTCAGTACTGCAACATTGAGCATATATTTCACAACACTAGCGTACGATTATGTTCCTGACGTCGTTCCGTAGAAGTCAACGTCATGAATCACACACAAAAAAAAAAAGAATACTTGAAAGTGCACTGTCGTCACAAGTCCCAAAAATATACGCGTGCTGTCTTTCCATTACTGGTCCGAAGGCTTGCTTTCCTCATGTTCCTTTCATGGAACAGCGCAACAGGTTTCACGACGAATCTAGGAACAGCGGGTGATGAGGCTTCTGCCGCATTTCGACTGGGACTGATCGACGTGGACGTGAATTCACGTTTTCACTGAAATGAGTTACAGGTGTGCACGTTGCATGGTGAGTACCGGCACACCTAAGCACACGCCGCCGTTTCCTGTTTCCAGCTGGCTGCAAAGGCTGGAGAGCTATCGAACTTCTCTCCCTAGAAACAAAGTGCACCAGGATAGTAGTCGTGCGCGCAGCACACTTGCGCAGATTTTAGCGCACTGCATTCCGACAACGTGTCAACTGTAAGCACTGCAAATAAATGTGCTCCGAAAGGCGATGATAACTTTCCCAACTTGATTCGGTAAACGTCACTGTGCACCGACATTTGCCGCGGGAATATCTGTCCTCACAAAAAATGCGATCCGAAATGTGCGCCGGACTTGGTACCGGAGAAGGCGTCCGACGGGCAGCTGGCGGCGGTGAAAAATCGCGTGCCGACCGTGGTGCGAACGGCGCGCGCTCTGAATGAGCCGGAGTTTGCGGCTGGACCCGGAGGGCTCGGCGAGAAGAGGGCGAGAGGGAAAGAGGTAGAGGAGGCGTGACGGAAGGCACCGGAAACCGGAACTCCGCTGTGACGTCACAATGACGAGCCTCCCGGAGCACGTCGCTTCTTCCCTTCTTCCCTACGCGACGCGCCCGCAGCTCCCATTTTCTCTCAGTATTTCTCGTTCACCGACCTCTCGTCATCGCCATACTCTTCTATTCATTTCTCACTTCCCTCGGAGCTGTCCCGCGGACTTCTCCCTCCTTTTTCTTGCGTTGTTTCGCCATCGCGTCGTTGACTTCAGCAGTTGTTGCGCAATACACTATGTGGAATATGACGCGACGCGTGTGAAGGAATGTTGTCGAAAGAGACGAAATGATGAAAAGGAATACGCTAGGAGGTTAACCTGGCCGAAGTGAGGTGAAGTTAACCTGGTCAAAGCGCGGTGAAGTTTTCGTGTCTCCTTCCTGTTTCGCCCTTGTGCGCCCCTTCAGTTGTTAGTCGGCATTTGTAGTGACATCTTTCTTGTGACCATGTTTACGCCCACTCTCTTTGAGCATACCTTTATTTAAATGAGTGACGGCCGTGGACTACGAAATGTTCGTGACGTGAGGCGAAGTTTACATCGTGAAATCAACTCACACCTCAACAACCGTTCAGACCACGCCCTTTTGATAAAGAGTGCAACAAGGTTGTATGAGTGGTTAAAAAAAATTGGTTTGAACTTAGCCCGAATACTCCGAGTGCCCAAGACAACCACGAGAACTTATTCGTTAGGTTGAGATAAGCAGCAAAAGCTGAAGATGTCCCTTCGTCTTCTAGACATTAGGGTTTTAAAAATGACATACGTGCATGTTGAATGACCAGAGCATTGTTGCAAACGAGATTGTCTGTGTCCGCAACTTGAAAACTTTTTGATATAGAACGCAACATGACATACTGACACCACTGGTCGCGGGATTGAATCCCGGCTTCGGCGGCTGCCTATCTGATGGAGGTCAAAATGTTGTAAGCCAATGTGCTCATATATGGGTGGACGTTAAACAACCCCATGTGGTCGAAATTTCCGGAGCCCTCAAGTACAGCGTCTCTCATAGTCATATGGTGGCTTTGGGACTTTAAATTTCACATAATAATCAAGTCAAGCATAAAGACATAACCTCAAAAATAAAACAATCAAAACCCGTCCTTTTTTTTCTTTGTCAACTATTGTAGACGCAAAATACTAAACAAAATAGTCTTCAAGATCAGTAACCGTGATTCTTGGCCAAATATTTTGAACGTAAATGCGGCAATTGTTAGTAAGTTTCGACAGTCACGTATGTTTTTGCAAGTACGTGTCATAATTTTTCTTCTCTCTTTCTGTGTTTATACTTGTGTCGATTTTGTTTGTGAGTAGATTTTTTTTGTACCCTGTTTACCCTGTTGCGCAGTCGACATGGTGTTTCATGTGCCTAGGTATTTTGCCTGATATATGTGTGTGTTCCTTCTAATAATATTTAGTTGCAAGATCAGCGCCTTGTCGTCTCTTCATACGTCTTTGTCTGTATTTTGTAGATGTTTTTGATGATGATGGAGATGATGATAATGATGATGATTATGACGATGATGATGATGATGATGGTGATGATGATGATGGTGATGATGATGATGATGATGATGATGATGATGATGATGATGATGATGATGATGTGTGGAGTTTAACGTCCCGAAACCGCCATGTGATTATAAGAGACGCCGTATTGAAGGGCTCCGGAAATTTCGACCATCTGGGGTTTTTTAACGCGCAGACGGGCCTGAAGTATTTTTGTCTACATCGAAAATGCAGCCGCCGCCACCGGGATTCGATCCCGACACCTACGGGTCAGCCACCGAGTACCTTAGCCACTGGACCACCTCGGCCGGGCGAGCTGTTCTTACATCCAACTGGAAATGAAAATGCTGTAGGCCTGTGATGTGTGGTGCGCGTTCAAAGTGCGCGCCTTCGAAAAGTGCGCGTCACGGAAAAAAAAAAAACAAAAGGAGAAATACCAGAGTGCACGTGCGGGGCTGCTTAAACAAGAATGACGACGTTAAAGAGCGTCGAGCACGAGGATGCGTGGCAGGACGTGAAGTAAACAAAAGGTAAAACATCCAATGGGCAGCGAACACGGAGATTTCAAGGCCCAATGGCTTGACACCACGAGACAGCAGTATCTCCAATGAGAACGAGACAAGTGGGCCAGAGCTGAAGCAGGAGCCTGGGGGGACCAGAGCAAGGGGAATTCGAGGCAGGCAGTGCAAGCGGAAGGTCGTCACCGGACCGGGCGCTGAAGATGGGCCGTTGGGTTCCGGACCCGAGCCTACAGGACTTCCACCGGCCGGGGCCTCCTGCTGTCGGGTTCCCGCTCCAAAGGACCGTGGCCATCCGGTCCTGAACTCCTTTCCAGGGCCTGCGGACTTTGGTTCCGGCAGGCGAGCTACAGCCGTCGGGCTCCGGGCCCGAGCTGTGCGCCCAGCTGCTTGACTAGGTCGACCCTAGTTCCCGGACGCGTCGCCACCAGCCTGCGTTCTCCCGTCTCCGACGTGTCCACGCTCCTCAAGCCGAAACCATCACGATTTGGTAGGGCTTTTCGACGTGTCGCCAGCAGCCAGCGTTCCCTCGTCCTCGTCCAGCCCACGCATTGACGCAGGAGTCACGGCGTTCCGGTTTCTCATCACCGCCGAAAACCAACTTGTGGGTGAGACTGCACCGATACTCTTGCGCTACTCCCATCACTCAGCCCCTTTCGAACGTTAGGTTTAGTTACTGACTTTGAACGTTCTTGTTGGGTGTTTACAGATGTGTTTCGTCATGTCCAGTCAACTGTTTATTAAGTGTTTTGTTTTGTGAGGAATTTTTGCCTTTTTACTTTTCAATTAAACTTTTTGTGTGTTTCTTGGAAACCGAACGGCTTTGTCCTTATTAACAAAACTCTCTGAGGCTCAGCCCGGGAGAGAAACAAATCAGCAACAAGAACCCGCATCACAAATTGGCGTCCGCAGCGACAGGACAAAGTCGTTTGTTTTTCCAGTAGATTTTTTGACGCGGTTAACACGATGACGAACACGTGGGAGTTAATTGAGTTGGCGGATAAAATGGGACTGACGGGAGCGGAGTTTAGAGTATGGTACGAGGAGCGGATGGAGAGGGAGCGTGAGGAACGGGCTGCGATATGTGACGCTAAAAAGCAACAGATTGCATTGCAAACACACGCTAAGAGAGAGGAGTTCGAGCGAGAAACACGGGCTAGGAGAGAGAAGCTCGAGCGAGAGACACGCGCTAAGAAGGAGCAGCTTGAGCTAGAAATGCGTGAAAAGAAAAGGCTGCTCGAGATAGAGATGCGCGAAAAGAAGAGACTGTTGGAACTAGAATATGAGGATTTGCAGCAGTGGCTTGAGAGGGAAAACGCTGAATATACGTGGTCTGAGAGCCAGAGTAGTCAACCAGTGGATGAGGTGTGCTCTGAAAGCAGTTACATCGGGAGCGATTTGAATTTACGTGAGACTGACCCTGTACCTCGTCATGACCTTTCGCTAGAGAAAGAAACTCTGAAAGAGTATGACAGGGAGGTAAACAGTCAAAAGACTAGGAGACTCGATAAGCTTATTGAAGCGCAGGAATGCTTCGTGAGCATGGAACAAGAACGTTCCATTCAGAATAAAGGGTATTTTGAAACCTGTGAGAGGTCAAGCGCACTTTATTCAGAGGTAGGATTGCCTCTGAATAGCTCCGCTGAAGGAGCAATAAAAGGTCTCCTAGGTAATGCCGGCGAATGCCATAATGAAAGCTCTGATGTAGCAGCTACCTATTGTTTTGGGCCACTGGAGATAGCAACAGACGCTACGGACATGGTTTTTCACCATGATTATAACTTGCCCATACAGAGAGATGGCTTGTGTTCTCGGGAAATTGTAGATGATGCTTTTAGAAGAATATTGGAGCAAAATGCAAAAGCACTTGTTGAAGAACAGAGAGTAGAGTTGCAATGTAGGTCAGCTATATGTGACAATGAGGGTAATCACGATGACCCAGGCAGAAGGGTTGAAAGTATTGATGAACAAGCAATACAGAAAGCTGAAGGGATGGAAAGTGAACCAGAAGGCAGTAATGGTCCAGCAGGTTATTGTACGAGGAAGGACGCCGACTGGTGCTCTTTGGCATCTTCGGTTGAAGAGGTCGCTTCTGTTAAGATGTCTCAACGATTAGCGGCTTACGAGCTCAAGCAAGGCGTTCGTGGGAAGGATGAAATGATTCAGGCGTGGTTGTACTGGTGCGCCTGGAGGCAACGCCTCCGACTGGCATACAGACATTCCAGCGTGTATGCTTGTGATTTCGAGGTTGGGAACCTGGTGATACACAGCTTTAGGTTCATACGAGCTTACGGTCGAGAATTCTTCCACTGGCTTCCGATTCCTTACTCTTGTCAAATGGTTAGAGCAGTTAAACGTCTTGTACGGGACGCTATAACTTAAGCGTCAAATTCGATTTCCCGCTGGTTTCTTTTGGATCTTGCTTGCGGACCATGGAAGGGTGTTGCTTGTAAATATTTGAAGAAGTTACATGCAATGTAACATTAACATGATGTATAGTTTTTGAGATGATAGGGTATATATGAAAAAAAAAAAAGGGGTGGTGTACTACTAATTTGGGGATTTTCACAATCCGCTAGATGTGTCCATACTTTTTCTCACTTCTTGCGTATTTTGAGGTTAGTGAATGTGGACCTTTGGGCAATGCAGTGAACTGTGTGGCGGACATATGTGGGTAAATTGTGGTGCAGTGCGAAACGTGCACTCAACGGCAGTTTTTTTTTTCTTCTCGAAAAAAAAAAACTTTTCTTATTGTTGTTGGTTGAATGTTACGTTCTGTGGACTCGGTGTTTCGACGTGAGACATGTCAACGAAGAAGCAGTGTGGTGCCATCGGTGTGATGTGTTGAACTGCGTGGTGCAAATATGTGGTTTAATTGTGACGTAGTGCAGAACGCGCACTCATCGGCAGTTTTTTTTTTTTCTAAAAAAAAAAAAAAAAAACTTGAATAAAAGGGGGGCGTATGTGATGTGTGGTGCGCGTTCAAAGTGCGCGCCTTCGAAAAGTGCGCGTCACGGAAAAAAAAAAAACAAAAGGAGAAATACCAGAGTGCACGTGCGGGGCTGCTTAAACAAGAATGACGACGTTAAAGAGCGTCGAGCACGAGGATGCGTGGCAGGACGTGAAGTAAACAAAAGGTAAAACATCCAATGGGCAGCGAACACGGAGATTTCAAGGCCCAATGGCTTGACACCACGAGACAGCAGTATCTCCAATGAGAACGAGACAAGTGGGCCAGAGCTGAAGCAGGAGCCTGGGGGGACCAGAGCAAGGGGAATTCGAGGCAGGCAGTGCAAGCGGAAGGTCGTCACCGGACCGGGCGCTGAAGATGGGCCGTTGGGTTCCGGACCCGAGCCTACAGGACTTCCACCGGCCGGGGCCTCCTGCTGTCGGGTTCCCGCTCCAAAGGACCGTGGCCATCCGGTCCTGAACTCCTTTCCAGGGCCTGCGGACTTTGGTTCCGGCAGGCGAGCTACAGCCGTCGGGCTCCGGGCCCGAGCTGTGCGCCCAGCTGCTTGACTAGGTCGACCCTAGTTCCCGGACGCGTCGCCACCAGCCTGCGTTCTCCCGTCTCCGACGTGTCCACGCTCCTCAAGCCGAAACCATCACGATTTGGTAGGGCTTTTCGACGTGTCGCCAGCAGCCAGCGTTCCCTCGTCCTCGTCCAGCCCACGCATTGACGCAGGAGTCACGGCGTTCCGGTTTCTCATCACCGCCGAAAACCAACTTGTGGGTGAGACTGCACCGATACTCTTGCGCTACTCCCATCACTCAGCCCCTTTCGAACGTTAGGTTTAGTTACTGACTTTGAACGTTCTTGTTGGGTGTTTACAGATGTGTTTCGTCATGTCCAGTCAACTGTTTATTAAGTGTTTTGTTTTGTGAGGAATTTTTGCCTTTTTACTTTTCAATTAAACTTTTTGTGTGTTTCTTGGAAACCGAACGGCTTTGTCCTTATTAACAAAACTCTCTGAGGCTCAGCCCGGGAGAGAAACAAATCAGCAACAAGAACCCGCATCACAAGGCCCGTGTGCTCAGATTTGGGTGCCCGTTACGGCGTCTTTCATATTCACATGGTGGTTTCGGGATGTTAAAGCCCACGTATCAAATGTTTTTACATCCTAGTATGAACCACTAACTAGCCTATTTTTTTATTCTTGTGCATACACAATCAGAGCCCCAGAACGCGGATTCTAGAACGCGGATTGAACAAAATAGTATTCAATTTTAAACGACCATTCCCTTCTTCTGGCGACACTGCGCGGTGTCTGGCGACACTGCCCCCCCCCCCTCTCCGTTGAAGAGAAGCCGCTAGTTAAGGAACCTTTTCTATCCGCGTCGCCTTATTGAAGCACCGGGACGCCATCTCACGCGGAAGGAAGGATAGAGCAAAGACGCCAACCGACAGTCCAACCACAGCCCAGGCCGACACCTCATTAGGGACGGTCGACCAGAAAAGAGAGCGCTTCTGTGACACGCGGGTCCTTACCTTATAGCCTGCCACCATCTACATTAAAGTACCTTGTGGTTCTAAGAAAATAAGCACACACGATGCTACTCGCAGAGCGCAATGACCCTTGGAATTTTCTCCACCCTGTTTTCTCTCCCCCCCTTTTTTTGTCTCCTGTATGTTTTTGTTGGTATTCTCTCGTTTATTCGCACAAAATATTACAAATGTGAGAGCTAACACCATGGACCCTCATTCCTGATGAAGGCCAGACTCTGGTCGATCTGGTCGAAATAAAAACGCTTCTGTTGTTACTGCTCTCACGGAGAAACTACGTCTCTGTTTGTAACGCGGCGGCCTCTCTCTTTGTTCAACACACACACACACACACACACACACACACACACACACACACACACACACACACACACACACACACACACACGCGCGCGCACGCACGCACACGCACGCGCACGCACGCACACGCACGCGCACGCACACACACACGCACACACACACACACGCACACACACGCACACACGCACACACGCACACACACGCACACACGCACACACGCACACACGCACACACGCACACACACACACACACA
Source organism: Rhipicephalus microplus (assembly GCF_043290135.1). Taxonomy (NCBI): domain Eukaryota; kingdom Metazoa; phylum Arthropoda; class Arachnida; order Ixodida; family Ixodidae; genus Rhipicephalus; species Rhipicephalus microplus. Next base: position 12,306,789 of record NC_134708.1, on the reverse strand, counting down.
ATGCAAGCCATACGAAGTAGTGGACGAGCAGTAACTTTTTTTAAAGAAGTCTTTCTTGAAGACCTTCAACGCGAAAATTTTGGTATGTCTGCCCATTTATCTGTTTGTTTACCCTTAGAGGTACCGGGTATTCTAAACGGCATCAATCGATACCCCAAACGGCCGACGCCATCCGCAGCGCCCAGCAATGTTGCTCAAGATTCAGCGTTCATACTTGTGCGATTGTCAATTAAAAAGCAATTATTGCGCATAGCTGAGACACCATAACAACACGTATGGCACGCCTGTCTCAGAGCCGCGCGCTTCGTTTTCCAAGATAACTGCCAGATGGCACCCATGTCTCACGTGTTACGTGACTTGGTGTGCTCGTTCGCCTTCGCTTCACACTCGAGGCACTCTAACGCAGCGCCTTCAGAATACCTTTCACCGATTTTCTTGCACAAAATATCAAATAAACGTTTTTTTTAACTCTCTCCAAACGCAAGATTATCGTCTTTCGACGACATTTGCAGTGTAACATGCAGATACGGGGCTAATTTTTTCGTCCTGCGTTTTAGCAGCGTACCGGCTTTTATCTGGGAAAACGTGGTACAGAAATGCGTGGTACAGAAATGCACTTCTTAAGTAGATACTGCATACATGGGGCTCCTAACACACGTACTATCTACTGCAGTATGGCGAACATTGTTGAACGTGGAAAAGAGCGTGTCACCGCTAAGTCATGTAAAAACATCAGTGGTGCTTTCATGAAGTAGATCGCATGAATAGGAGGAGCCTGAAAAAAACAACAACGAGGAATGGCAATTAGCCGAGGGGCTCTGTCATGCAGCGAACCTCTGAAATTTCTGCAATGAGGCCCTTGCAGACTCTTCAAAAGAAATTCTGATGCCTTTCATCATTTTTTTTTCCTCGCATCGTTGTGGCCTGGAGTGCGGCGCCACTTGTGCCTCTCTGCCGGTGACGCTTTCACGGTTCGTCGCTTCTTTGTTGGCTTCACGCCCCCGCAAAGAGACGAGGACCGACGACAGCGAGTGAGTTCAGACTGCCTAATAGCTTCTAAACAAAACGATGAGAAAAACAGATGAGGATAATGAGGTCCGAATTGTGGTTTGCACTTGAGAATTTAAATTTCCCGTCGCCACACAGTCATTTCCACGCGCTGCGTTCTCATGGAAATTCTTATCACGTCTCGAGTGGTTTCAACATTTATTACAAGCACGCCACAAGTTTGTATACCACAAGCTTTATGTAAAGTGATCAGTTTACTTTCTGCCAATACGCTGTTCGTAGGTAAAGAACGAAAAAAAAAAGCTATTTTGCGTGGCACTCGTGCTTAATGAATGGTTGAAGGATGGTCGTTACGGGGAGACTCTAGCCAAGAAAAGCAAGAATGGTGGAGTGAATGGAGGTTAATGTGTTGTAAGAAAACCCGCAAAACGTCCATTAAGAAAGCTTGCTTCAAACAGGAATCCTGAATCTGGCTACAACGCTTGATAACTTTCTGGCAGAGATAGAAGTCGTTACAACTTCTGGTATACTGAGCCTTAGATGGCTCATCAAACGTAAAATTTACCATCAGCGTTGGTGTCCAGTGGTTCGTGGGCGAGTAATAAAAAAAAAGATTGTTATCGTGTGATGACGTAAACTTAATATCAAAATGACTTCACCAATCGCCAAAGTTTGTGGTATCATTGTGGCGCCATCGTGACTTCATGTGTCGTAACCAGATGTAACGCAACGTGATGACGTCATCACATGCCATTGTAGATTAGTCAAATCTGGCCCGATCACGGAGTATATGCAAAGGTAAGTGGCCTCAAATCTCGAAGGCAGTGCATAACCACGTTAGGTGAAGAAAGCTTTTTAAGGTTTGCGGTGAAAGTCCAGTACATCCTCTGTAAGGAAAAGTAAAAAAAAAAAAAGCTTTCAGCTTCGAGCCGTCTTAAGCGAATGCATGAGTGTTCATGTGAGTGTTTCACTGACTTCAGACATAAAGTTAGTTCATATCAATCAATGTAAATTCACTGCAGTGAAATTCTAAGCAATGCCCAAATAATATAGCAGAAGCTTGTCCGCATAAGGGACACGGTAAAATCTCTATGTGAGCATGTTTCCTTTGAATCGCGTGAATTTTGAAAACAGCTTTGCAGCAAACGTCAGCATGCTGCTGCTTTTTCTGATCTGCTTTCATGATGCGATAAACATCTCTTTTATGATTTCTTTCTTCTTTTGTGGTAATACTGGTGAATAAACACCTGCTGAAGCTACTCCTAGCGCACGAGTTAAAAAAACGCTTTTTAATTAGTTGTAACCTATACACACTACAATTTATGACTTCGGTTCCATATACAAGTGGCAACAACACTGCGGTAATACTTCGAAACATTCACTAAGTCAAAACAATGTTGCACGCATAAAGAGGTGATACGAAACATGTAGATATCGGACATGTGTACATGTACATACACGAAACATGTACATATACGAAACATGTACATGTACTTATTATAAGAGAGGGGGCCATCTTTCCGCTGTGGACTCCCCCTCCCCTTCTTATAATCGTACTCTTCATGACGGCGTTGACTTCAATAGAAACGCTAATCAAATTTTCACTTTTTTTCATGCTATTCACTCCTGTGACAGGAGCTCGCATACGTATAAGATGATCATTATCATTATCCTGACTATGCCCCCTGCTTGGGGAAAGCCTCTCTCATATTCCGCCTATGAACCAGATGTCGTGCTTTCTGCTTCCAAGTTATACATGTAATTTTCTTAATCTCATCTTTCCACCTACAAATAAGTTCCTTTCTCCCCATCCCGCGTTTGCCTTCTCTGGGAGTCCAGTCAATTACTCTTTATGACCAGCTGTTATCTTGCCACACTCAACGAGCCCAACTGATGTGCATTTCTTCTTCTTGATTCGAAGTGTTACATACTTAAGTCCCGTTTATTCCTTGACCCACTCTACTCTCTTCCTATCTCTCAAGGCTACACGTGTCATTTTCCTTTCCTTCACTCACTGAGTCTTCCGTAATTCAAGTTGAACACTGTAAGCCTTCGGCTTTCCGCTCCGAAGCGAAATGTCAGACTGCAATAATTTTTTATAGGTTAGAAACATTGTATACGCGACTCCCACTAAGATTTAAAATGGGCTTAGCAAGGCAGCTACGATGACTGCATTGCTGAGTGACTAAAGGATCGTTACTAACTGCGTTCTTTACGACGCTCGTAAACTTCTTACAAAAAATGGCGAAGGTCTTTCTCTTGCAATTGTCAACTGCACATATAGTCGAGTGCTCACTGACTAGGCTTTTTTACCTTATTTTGCTATCAAGAAAGAGTGAAGCTTTATATTTATTTGTAACTTACACATTCCACGAAAGCTTCAAGAAAATACCCAGCTGGAATAGTAAAGGAAACGAAATAGTTTCTTTTTCTCCGAATTCCTTACTTCTTCTTGAGCTTGAAAAGAATTCTCGCTTTTTAAACATCTTTATTGCGAATCATTCTTTCGACAATAACTTCAGCAACGTGTGAAAAGATCAAAAGGATCATAGTTGAATTTAACACACATAGATATTGAGTTTTCTTTATCCAGGCTAAGCTCTGCAATGCCTTTCATGCTTATTGATCAATGCCTTTGGCATAGTTTCTCGCCTTTGCAGCAGCACTTTTACGTCACTGTTCTCAAGGTGCAGAACGACGTGACATGGCAAAATCACCTTGTGATAATTTTCATTTCTTTTGGAAGGGACGGTATGAAGCCGTCGCTTGCATTTCGCCCTCAAATTTCTATTCCTTACCGTCGGACATGTTCTGTCGAAGTTAAACGAACAGGAAGGCCACTGTAGCCTCAGTACGCTGTTTTGATATGTGAAGATATTTTCTTCACACGCATTACAAACCTTAGATTTAGGACCACCTTGACAAAGATACGCCTACCAACCACAATGTCAGCCAGCTTGTCCTGAACACCTGTTCGTTTGCAACCTCTAAAGCACACTGTTTCAATTCTTCGGTTATCGTTATTACTTTGCATGACGTGGCACAAGTATTTGTTTTTAACGTGGTAGTTGGTATGTAAGCTTTAGAGGCCACTAAGTCACTGGCGTTGTTAAATTGAAGCTATAGCACGAAGATTGCCTCTGAGACAACTTCTGTACTGAAGGGATGATTGTCCCTTGACTATACCGGCATTTCTCGAATTTCTCCAATGGCCTGCATTCAAGTTAAAAAATTTTAACCTGGGCTTCAGATCTTTTTAGTGCATATTCCTTGTCAGATACCGAACAGGTAGCCATTCTTTTAACAAGATATCCGCCTAATGTTCGAATGCTAGAAGGAATGCGTAACGAAGATCTCACTGTGAATGAATTCAGCGAGACTTTGCAAAATCTTTTCTACCAAGTATTCAGTGAGAGTGTTAGGTCCATAAAAACAATGAATTCAAGATTGCTCCAGCTGCACCGCAAGCTCACAAAAGCAGCCCACTAGTGATTCGCCCTGCCCCGCCACGGTGGTCTAGTGGCTAAGGTACTCGGCTGCTGACCCGCAGGGTGCGGGTTCGAATCCCGGCTGCGGCGGCTGCATTTCCGATGGAGGCGGAAATGTTGTAGGCCCGTGTGCTCAGATTTGGGTGCACGTTAAAGAACCCCAGGTGGTCTAAATTTCCGGAGCCCTCCACTACAGCGTCTCTCACAATCATATAGTGGTTTTGGGACGTTAAACCCCACATATCAATCAATTAGTGATTCGCCCTGTCTCGCTACTGTTGTTAGTTCCATGTTATGTATAGAGACGACTATTATTTAGGGCCCAACAACATGCCCGCGATATACGAGTGACAGCGACGAGTGGCAGGATTGGCTTTCGCGGAGGCCCATCCGTCACCATTTCTTGTCGCGCCGTGCGTTTCCAGAAAACCAGAAAATATCACTTATCGCCCGAAAGTGAGCGTGAAGATTTCCGGTAACATGGTTGAATCCCTGATCCTCGCTTCGGTTGCAATTTTCTCTTGATGCTTGTTATCAGTGCGTACTTAAAAGGAATGCAAGGTATAGATTATCGTGGAGAGTGAGGCCGTGGCCTGATTTTGTTGTAAATCTCGTTATTTAAGGTTTGTTGTTCTTTTTCGGTATTGACTTGCTGCATTGGTGGCAGCTTGCTGAAACGTCAAATTGTGATGCTAAGTGCGTCGCAGCCATCGTGGCGTACGCTTCTGGGCGCCCTGTCACGGTTGAACGAAGTGTTACAAAAAAGGAGGCCTTGGAACGCCTTATGGCTTCCTTATGCCACAGAAGACAGTAATAAATTTGGCATGTTGTCATCGACCTACTTTTAAACTTTTCGCAATTTGTCGGCGTGCACACAGTAGCTTTCAGCCTAGCATCGATGGCACTTCATCACCGACATGGGGTTTCAGCTGTGGCGACGTTACAGCGTGACGGAGCTTGTTTGTCGCTGTAGCTCGAAAATCACATGTATGTGATGTGGTTGGGTCTTTAGAACTTGTGGAGTCACGTGTGAGTGAGTGATTGAGTGAGTGAATGAGTGAGTGGGTGAGTGAGTGAGTGAGTGAGTGAGTGAGTGAGTGAGTGAGAAGAAGTTTATTATGGTTCAGTGCAGGCGCTGAGGTTGCCACGTGCCACCCGGCTACTCCCACGTGGGGACCAGCAGCAGCAATCTTTGTTTATACTGTTGTGGCTGCCGCTGATCATGACGATGAGGAGGAATACGTGCTGAGCTTTTTACATTGGATTCACGGCTCCCAACCATCCATTTGTTTTTCTATTCACGCGGTGAGATGCCTAGCAAAATTTTAAGCAATTGTCACCCTGTATTACTTATGTTATCGACTAATTTGAATGTATCGGAAATTTGAATATCTGAAGGATATCGGGCAAACCGGTTTTGTCTTTTTTTACCTTCTTTCTTTTCGAAACCTGTTTTCCAGCTTCACCAGCTGTTCTTTTTTCGGCTTTCATCTCCAGCATTCCTTTATTGTTTTTTTAATTAGTTGTAATTAGGCGATAAAAATATAGCACTAAGAGACAACGAATTGAAGTGAACAAAAAATTATAAATCATCTCCCCGTAGGAAACCATGACGGGATGTGAAGAAGCGGCGGTGCGCATGGCGTTGACTTGCTTGAAACGTGCGTGGAGAGAGAGAGAGAGAGAGAGAGATAAAGTTGCAAGGAAAGGCAGGGAGGTTAACCAGACGCACATCCGGTTTGCTACCCTGCACTGGGGAAGGGATAAATGGGAGAAAAGAGGTTGCAGAAAGATGAGAAGGTACACACAATCACGAGCACACTCGGTGAGCACACACAGTTCACAGGCGGTCGCTCAGGTTTGTTGACTTAAGGTAAAGTAGCAGTGCTTTAGTTGCTTTCTGCGCAACTGAGGCAGATGCCCAAGGTCCTAGTATCTTCTGAACGTGCGTAGAAACGGCGGCTGATAGAATGGTTTAAAGCGATATTTGGCGTAGTGTTTACTCAAGTAATCGTTTCTTTGAAAGCAAGGAGACGGGATGCGGGTCGGACTTCGGGTAAGTTTAATCGCAGATAAACGAGTCTAAGGCCGCGTTCACACTTGGGAAGTGAAGAGAAAACGAAAACGCCAGAGCGGCTGGAAAACCATGACCGCGCGCGTCGATGTTGTTCCCATTCGTTATTCCCCATCCCGCCGCCGCTGCCGTCGCTAGCTTGACAATTAATTTGATTTCGCCTGCTTTCTGAGAACTTAAGTTTGTATTCTAGTTGTTGAGCCAAAGTAGTGAAAAGAAACAGCTGAATGGCACGTCACCATGGTGCACAAACCTTGACGCCAGATTATAGATATCATTATTGCGTGACCAATGGTGGGCAGACTATGAACACAGTGCGAAACCACGCCAAGAGGAGAAGTGTAGAGTTCAGAACGGTAGCCTGTCCTTTTAGTAGTTTGTCCTTTTAAATAAAGAAAGGTTTTAGAGCCTGTGTGTGTGTGTGTGGGTAGGGATGGGGGTAGGAATAGTACATTGACTGAGCAGAAAGAAAACACCACCTGATCAATACGTACAGGCGGTTGACCAGCGAAGCGGAAATATTTGGCCACAGGCAGTTGCAGACGCCGCCAACGAAGCCTAAGTGCCGCTTGAAAAACAGCTGCTTGCGTGCTCGGCGGCACGGCTGCAAAGAGATGAACGACGTCACTAACTGCGCAGCCAATAGAGTCAATTATCGTTTCTCGAAGCGAACGGTTTTTTTCTTCGCCTAGCAAAATACAGCTATTGCCATCAAAAAAGATGGCTTCCGTCTTCCAGTCGTCTTGAGTGAGTGCATGAGGAATACCACGAGTTTTCGGTTTAAAATATAGAAGAAAACAAGAACTCTTTTTCGGCATTGCTTACTCAGTGCGCGTCATAGGGCAACCCGTGAAACTTGGTAATTATTTTAGCGAAGTGCTCCTAAATACACTCTGAATATTGCCCGACAAATTTACACATAGGTAATCGAAAGAAATCGAAAGTATGCATAATAGGCTTAGTAGAAAATCTGGGGAAGACAATATGAAGAGCAATTCTCTTAGTTCATATTATTTTTAACAAAACTAGAAGTTATCGTTGTAGCAAGTGGCATGTCAATCGGAACAAGGGCTGACACACGAGAACAATCTCGCACCACGAGGACTTCACTTTGTACCTGCGATATTTCTCCATCTCCAAGCTTAGCATGGATAGAAAGATAGAGAAAGAGGTTTGTCTACAAAAAGAAAAAGAGTCTCTCAGTTATAAAGTGCTCTCTGATGTTAACCTACGCAGAGAAAGGGGCTAAAATTGTGATGAACAGGTACTCGGCTGCTGACCCGCAGGTCGCGGGTTCGATTCCCGGCTGCGGCGGCTGCATTTCCGATGGAGGCGGAAATGTTGTAGGCCCGTGTGCTCAGATTTGGGTGCACGTTAAATAACCCCAGGTGGTCTAAATTTCCGGAGCCCTCCACTACGGTGTCTCTCATAATCATATGGTAGTTTTGGGACGTTAAACCCCACAAATCAATCAATCAAATTGTGATGAACGACAGTGTTAAGTTAGGGACGCGAGTAAACACAGTCATCTCAAATAGGCGCCATGCGACACCCTTGCATCCAGTTTAGTGGCTTTAATAAGGCTATCCCCACCCTTACGACCCCAGTTTGTTGGCATCAGGTCAACGACCTAGCACAACCTCATCAGTAAATGGCCAATTATAAAATCTGTCAAGAAAGCAAATCAGTTAAAACCGTTCATGCGCCTGCGTTGCGCAGGTGCAAAATATGTGAAATCTTAGTCAAATCTACGTAGTAGTGAATCGGTTGTTTAACAATGCTGTGTACGTCAATTCAATACCCCGTACCAGTGCTTGTCATTTTTTTTCCTTGAATCGAATGGAAATACCTCGAAGAAAGCACAAGTCGCGTACAAAACGTTCTCCGCGGAGTGGTTCTTAAGAGAAAGGAAGAGAAAAGTGAGCCCCGTTATTGTCTGCTTCAGTGAGCGACACCGCCACAGAGCTCACAAAGGGATGGGGGTAAGGAGGGATAAAAGGGTAGAAGTAAAGGTATAGGAAAGAGGAAGAAGAAGCAACAACAAACTGAGGGGATAGGAGAGACAGGAAAGATGGAAGAACGGTCACTGGAGTCCGAGGACGGGGTACACTTGCGAGAGATGTTGTCGGCGTCTGTAGATGGCGTAGAGCAGGTCCAGTAGGTCAGAGCTGCGCTGTCACCGAAGACAGCCGGCGACAGGAGGTGACGTAGGGCCAGCCCAGTCGGCCAGAGCTACGATGACGCCGAAGGTCGCGAGCGCGCGGAGCGCGCGGGCGCACAACCGGTCGGCACGAAATCCAGGGAGCGACTCCCAAAAACGTTCTCTGCACTGCAATTGTAAGAGTCATCACAATGTGTTCCTCGCACCAACTGCGGTTGTTTATATGTCAGGCCCAGCCTGTTCTCGATTACAGCTAAGCATCGCCTTTTGGCGATGTGGCATGTGATAAGTATTTTCTTTCGACCTGGGTCTTTCCTAGAAAGATCTAAATCGAATTCCGGGCCCCAAACAATGGTCCAGTAAAGAAACGTGAGTAGCAATCGAAATGCCAGAGTCCAGTTGTACACAGTGCTCCTCTTGGGATTGACCATGTTCCGTCTAACTAGCTGCTCTATTTGATTTAGTTCATTTATTCGGTTGTTTTTTTTTTGCGAGAATTGCCGCGCTACACTATGAAAGGGCACTTGCCGGTTCGAAGTGTATACGGCGAGAATGGTGGCAACACGGAAATGAACGTAGGCGCTTCGTAAATAGACGATCACTTGTGGAAAGATTGTAAGTGTAGGAGTTGACATATGTCTTCTTTCTCTTATCAGTCTTTTTCAGATCATTGTTGTGAGTGAGAAGTAAGAGGCTGGTCAGAGAAAGCTTTGTTCCGCACTCTTAACGCCTACCAGGTTGTCTTCCATGTAAAACACGGATCGTGAATTAATACTGAAGACATCACATGCAAGGTTATGCTAGAACGGCATCGGCAAGTTATTGTTGTACAAAGTGCTGAATTCAGCCTACATGTAGATAATCAACACTTTCAGCCTATTTTGTGCTCCTCGCAAGACGAAGGCTTGACAAAGGATGATCCTGAAACCACTCTACTGCGAGCTGGTTCTATTTTATGTGTGTAAATATATAAAATATTGTATTTGCCCTATAGACATTGTATAACCTGTATATATTATATGACATTGTACTTGCCATTTGTTCATGACTAACTTCATGTACCACCCTGCTAAAATCACCAAAGGTGATTGCAGTATCTGTAAATAAATAAATAAAAGAAATAAATATATTCAGTGTTAATTATGTTAATTATTTTCAGTTTCTAAACTATATGTAACATATTGCAGTCCTGTGCTGCTTTTCTGCTATTTTGGTATCTATTCCGAAAACTCGCACTGACATTTTCTTATCGTTCATCGACATCACGTGACTGTCCGAGCGCACTTTTAAAAGCGGGGTTATTAAATGTTCGAGTTCATGCGGTGTCGGATATATATATATATATATATATATATATATATATATATATATATATATATATATATATATATATATATATATATATATATATATATATATATATATAAGGGAAAGAAGTGTATACCTAAGGGCTCGTTTTTCCGTGTTTTTAACACAATAATAATGAGATATAACAGACAGTAATCCAAGGAATGTACAGGGGAAGTTATTAACATTAATGGAATGTAAATAAGAAGAAAGAAAAGTGGATGAAAAAATTACCAACTGTAAGCAGGAATCGAACCTACGACCTTCGAATTACGCGTTCGATGCTCTTATTCTTATTTACATTCTTATTTACATTCCATTAATGTTAATAACTTCCCCTGTACATTCCTTGGCATTACTGTCTGTTATATCTCATTATATATATATATATATATATATATATAGTCTAGTAGATCCTCCGTGAGCGGTCACAACGTGGTTTATTTCGACGTTTCGGCCTAGAGTCTGGCCTTCATGAAGGCCAGACTCTAGGCCGAAACGTCGAAATAAACCACGTTGTGACCGCTCACGGAGGATCTACTAGACTATATGCAACGCTACGGCCACTCAACCACCATGCCTGCCTATATATATATATATATATATATATATATATATATATATATATATATATATATATATATATATATATATATATATATATATATATATAATGAGATCTAACAGACAGTAATGCCAAGGAATGCACAAGGGAAGTTACTAGAACCAATGGCATGTAAATAGGAAGAAAGAAAAGTGGATGAAAAAAATAACCAGCCGTGAGCAGGAATCGAACCTACGACCTTCGAATAACGCGTTCGATGCTCTAACCACTGAGCTACCGCAGCGGTCTTCCCTCCATTCACTTTTTTGGTGTTTATATGTGAATTTAGAAGTAAGAGTGACAGTCAGCGCCATCTATAAGTTAAGCGACGAGTGTGAAAACACTCTTTTGTGTGCATGTTTGGCGTCACGTAGCACGGGAACTTATTATGAGAGGGCAGCTGATTAATAGCCCCTCGTATACAACCTAAACACACCAAGTCTGCCAGTACGAGAACCACGTTTAATGAAATAAGGGAAAGAAGTGTATACCTAAGGGCTCGTTTTTCCGTGTTTTAACACAATAATAATGATACCTAACAGATCTATATGAGATCTATATGTACGATTGACAGTTCATATCTACGACTTGAAGAATTACAGGCCGATCAGCTTGCTCTCTGTAGTAAACAAGCTATTTACAAAGGTAATTGCTAACAGAGTAAAGAAAACATTAGAATTTAATCAACCAAAGGAACAAGCAGGATTTCGAACAGGCTATTCAACAATTGACCACATTCATACTATCAATCAGGTAATAGAGAAATGCTCAGAGTATAACCAACCACTATACATAGCCTTTATAGATTATGAGAAGGCGTTTGACTCAGTAGAAATATCAGCCGTCATGCAGACACTGCGGAATCAGGGCGTAGATGAAGTATATATGAACATTCTGGAAGAAATCTACAGGGGATCAAGTGCTACCATAGTGCTTCATAAAGAAAGCAACAGAATACCAATCAAGAAGGGTGCAAGGCAGGGGGACACAATCTCCCCTATGCTATTTACCGCTTGCTTACAGGAGGTTTTCAGAAGCCTAGAATGGGAACAGTTAGGGATAAGAGTTAATGGAGAATACCTTAGTAACCTGCGCTTCGCCGATGACATTGCATTGCTGAGCAACTCAGGGGACGAATTGCAACTTATGATTAGGGAGTTAGACAAGGAGAGCAGAAAGGTGGGTCTTAAAGTTAATCTGCAGAAAACGAAAGTAATGCACAACAACCTCGGAAAGGAGCAGCGCTTCGAGATAGGTAATAGTGCACTTGAAGTTGTAAAAGACTATGTCTACTTAGGGCAGGTAATAACCGCAGAGCCGAACCACGAGATTGAAGTAAATAGAAGAATAAGAATGGGGGGGAGCACATTCGGCAAGCACTCTCAAATTATGACAGGTAGGTTGCCACTATCCCTCAAGAGGAAGGTATATAACAGCTGTGTCTTGCCGGTACTTAGCTACGGAGCGGAAACCTGGAGACTTACAAAGAGGGTTCAGCTTAAATTGAGGACGACGCAGCGAGCAATGGAATGAAAAATGGTAGGTGTAACCTTAAGAGACAAGAAGAGAGCAGAGTGGATTAGAGGACAAACGGGGGTTAAGGATATCATAAGGATAGATTGCCACTATTCCTCAAGAGGAAGGTATATAACAGCTGCATCTTGCCGGTACTTAGCTACGGAGTGGAAACCTGGAGACTTACAAAGAGGGTTCAGCTTAAATTGAGGACGACGCAGCGAGCAGTGGAATGAAAAATGGTAGGTGTAACCTTAAGAGACAAGAAGAGAGCAGAGTGGAGGAGGAGGAGGAGGAATAAATGAGGAAGGACAGGGAGGTTAGCCAGTTCTCAGACCGGCTGGCTACCCTGTACTGGGGAAGGGGGTAAGGGGGATAAAAGATGAGAGAAAAGAGACGTTGTAAAAAAAAAGGGAGAGAAGGTCATCAGACGATCCACGACGCTGTTTACAGTCTGTCTCTAAGACCACTTGCCCGCAGAAAGCGCAACAACGCTCTCAATGCCTTGCGTGCAGAGGACGGTCTCGGCCAGTGTCCTAATACCCTTTCTTCCGACAATTGGCGATTGTCTATTCTATCTAAAGCTTTTGACAGTTCTTTTCTTGGCACGCTGAAGCGGGGACACTCGCAGAGAAGATGGGAGAAAGTCTCTGCGCAGCCACAGTTGTCACATGTCGGGCTTCTGGCCATTCCGATTCGAAACGAATAAGCATTCGTAAAGGCCACCCCAATCCACAGACGGCACAAAAGTGTCTCCTCTGCTCTGGTTATTCCTGATGGAAGACGGAGCTGTAGGTGTGGGTCCAAATTATGAAGGCGGGCGTTGGTGAATGCCGGTGAATTCCACTGAGCGAGTGTCAGTTCTCGTGCAAGTGATCGAAGCCTTGCAGCGGCGTCCGTTCTTGATAATGGTATAGCTACACAAGGGGCATCGTCATGAGCAGTTCGGGCTGCTTCATCTGCACGGTCGTTTCCATCAATGCTGCAGTGGCCTGGTATCCATTGATATGCTATGTCATGTTGTTTCTCTATAGCCCGGTGATGGAGCAGTCGTATTTCAGCAATTAGCTGTTCGTTTGGTCCATGGCGATATGGCGAGGCAATTCCCTGGAGAGCTGCTTTGGAGTCGGAGAATATTGACCATGTCTGTTGCGGTTCTTCAACTAGGAACTCCAGAGCGGCACGAATGGCGGCGAGTTCTGCCGCCGTGGATGATGTCAGATGCGAGGTCCTGAACTTTATCGTGATGGATTTCTCCGGAATTACCACTGCGCCTGTTGAACTTGTTGAAGTGACCGACCCATCTGTGTAAATGTGAATCCGTCCACTGTGTTTCTCATGCAGAAACAGTAATGTTGTTTGTTTTAGGGTCAAATTTGACAAATTTTTCTTCTTTTGCATTCCGGGGATGGTTATCAGGGCTTCCAGTGGATGTAGACACCACAATGGTAACGACGGTCTTGCTGCGTGCGTGAAGTTCGTGGGAATCACCGTGCGATGTGGGGCAATAATAGAGCAGAACGCAGAGCATGGCCTGGAAAGTGGAAGGGAGGCAAGGTGATGCGATTGAATCCGGGTGGCATGTCTTATGTGCGTTCTTAAAGCATCGACACGAATGTAGGTTGTGATAGGGTGTTCATGTGCGATTGCGACAGTCGCTGCTGAGGATGCGCATCTCGGCAGCCCGAGGCATATTCTCAGTGCTTGAGCTTGTAATGACTGGAGAACGTGAACGTTTGTTATGCGGGCCTTGCCAAGCACAGGTAGGCTGTAGCGCATGAAGCCAAGAAAAAGTGCAGCATACAGTTGAAGCATGGCTCGTACCGATGCACCCCATGATTTTCCCGCAAGAAACCTTAGGACGTGGGTGATCATGGTCAGTTTCTTCTTCATGTAAGCGATATGAGGGCTCCAAGACAAATCACGATCTATTATTACTCCCAGGAAACGGTGAGTCTTTTGATAGCTAATTGTGTGTCCATTAATTCTGATGTGGTATGGCGTCATTGTCTTGCGCGTAAACGCAACTAGTGAGCATTTCTCACATGACAGCTCCAGTCCTCGTCCTTGAAGGTAGTTTGACGTCAGTGTAGCCGCTGTCTGAAGCCTGGCTCGTACGTGTAGACGCGTGACCCCTGATGCCCAGATGCAGATGTCGTCCGCGTATATCGACAGATGTACGGAGTGTGGCAGGACGTCAATGAGGCCGATGAGCGCAAGGTTGAAAAGTATGGGGCTTAGAACCCCACCTTGAGGTACGCCGCGATAAGTATGATGTTGCCTTGTTGCGCCATCTTCTGTCTGAACGAAGAAGGTTCTGTCTTTCAAATAGCTGTAGACCCATTGGTAAACGCGGCCTCCCAATCCAATGCTTCCCAAGGCGTCCAGGATGGTTTCATGTAATACATTGTCGTATGCAGCCTTAATATCCAAGAAAAGTGCCGCTGATAATCTCTTTAGGCTCTTCTGTTGTTGTACAGACGTGACAAGATCAACAACATTGTCTATGGAAGATCGTCCACGTCGAAAGCCGGTCAAAGCCTCGGGGTATATATTGTTATGTTCCAAGTACCACTCCAGGCGAGTCAGCACCATTCTCTCCATCACCTTTCCAAAACAGCTGGCAAGCGCGATGGGGCGATAGGAGGCCATGTCCAGAGGCGATTTGCCTGGTTTGAGCAGGGGAACAAGACGGCTGCACTTCCACGAAGGAGGAACCGAACCGTTGCTCCACGAGTCATTGTATACAGCTAGAAGGGCACGCCGAGCTGTTCGTCCTAGGTTAGCAAGGGCCATGTAAGTGACTCCATCGGGTCCAGGCGATGACGAGCGCTTGCATGCTGCCAATGCTGCCTGAAGCTCCTCTAGAGAAAACATATTGTCCATCCGAGTGTCTCTGGACACCGGCGCGTTTCGTAGGTTACTCATCTTGATCCCGGACCCCTTTTTTGCAACCCTGGCGCAGAAGTCTTCCGCTACATCGATTTCACGTCGGCCTTGGTGGAGAGCAAGGCTTTTGAACGGACAATTCTGTTGTGGCAATGCTCGTAGGCCGCGGATTATTCTCCATATTTGCGAAAGAGGTTTGTGGGGATCGAGCGACTCGCATAGTGACTTCCATCGTTGCGACTGTAGTGCATTGATTCGACGTTGAATCTTCTTTTGTAGACGTCTCGCTTCCCTCAAGTCATAGATGGATTTCGTGCGCCTATAACGTCGTTCGGCGCGACGACGGATTGCACGAAGTCGCTCCAACTCCACCTCATATTTGCAAAAATCTGGCAAAGGTCCACAATTAAACGTTGCCTCTTGAATAGCGGCCTTCATTATACCTTCTAGGCTTTCAAGAGAGCCTTCTTGGTTTCTCTCGCATTGCTTCTCTGTGGATGATCTGTACTTTGACCAGTCTATCCGGGAAGTGGGCGCGATTTGCGACTTGCTTAGCCCCTTGATTTTTATATAGGTGGGGATGTGATCACTGCCATGCGTTTCATTGTCCGCAAACCACTGCACCTTGGTGTTCAGGCTACTCGACACAAAAGTTAGGTCGAGACAGCTACTATATGTCAGACCCCGTAAAAACGTGGGAGCGCCGTCATTTAAACAATGTAGTTGGTGGTCAGATGCAAAGGAGGACACATCTCTTCCCCGACGGTCCATCTTCTGGCTTCCCCACAGAGGGTGATGAGCGTTAAAATCACCGGTAATAATCCATGGCCCAGGTGTCGCTGATATAATGGCGCTTAATCTTGCTGGGTCGAAGCGGCCTGAAGGCGAAATATATACTGCCACTAGCGTGAAGTTCACGTTCTTACGCTTAACTGTCAGGCACACGTATTGGTTGCTGTCGTCCGGTGTTACTGAATGCTCAATATATGTGAGTTCGCACCTGATGTAAACAATGACCTTACTGGTTTCGTTACGGGTTGCAGATCTGAAAGCCTCGTATTTAGAAAGTCTTATAGCATTGTGAAGACGTGGTTAACAAATTACGATAATTGGAAACTGATTCTTGAAAACATATGGTCGAAAATCCGAAATGCGGGGTTTAAGACCTCGGGCATTCCATTGGAAAATTGATGCTTCTTTCACTTGTTTACGGAAGGGCTGCAGGGAAAGAGCCATGGTGCTTCTGTAGATTTGATAGCACCGGATTCAAAGCGTCCAGTATTTGAAGAGCGCTGTGGGCAGCCGGAGTCTGAATATTATTCAGGAGTACTCGAATTGTCTTCATGAGGGTCTTAATCACGTCTATTATTTCGTTATCTTGACTGTCATGACTTACTCGCTCTGAAGTAGCTTTCAGTGGGTGATGCTGCCGTTCTACTGGCGGTGTCACTGGCGGCAGCGCTGGCCACGCGTCAGGGTCAATGTTTCTTGCGTCTTTCTGAGGATGCTTGTTGTTGGCACTTGTTGATGCTTGTGGTGGTGAGTGCGTGATATGGGGTAGCGGTGTATCCCTGGCCTTTGCAGAGGATGTCCTAGGAGTTTTCCTATGGCGCGATCGTCGACGTCGCACTTTGGCAGCAGCCTCCCTGTGGGTAGAACCGTCTCTGGCCATCTGCCTCAGCACTTGCATTTCCTTCTTCACATTTGGGCACTGCTTTGATGACGCCTCGTGAGGACCTTGGCAATTGCCGCATTTGCGATGTTCTGCCTGGCAGGCTTCCGTGTTGTGCGACTCCGAACATCGGGAGCACACAGCAGAACTTGTGCAAACAGCACTCACATGTCCTATTTTACAGCACTTCCGACACTGAAGAGGTTTCGGCACGAACGGCCGTACTGTGTGTCGAAAATGACCAACTCTTACTTGAGTTGGGAGGCTGTCACCCTTAAAAACTAGTTTCACGCATCGTGAGTTCCCGAGACGGCGGGCTTGCAAGATTGTAGTAGCTTCCGTCACTGGTTTGATTAGAGTTGGAAAATCAATATCGCTAATAGAAGTGTCGACGTCGTAGATAACGCCTGCCCTAGAGTCCTTGCCATCTGGTATGAAAGAACGAACGTTGATGTTCCCGAGCACATTCACCTTGGTCAATACGTCGAGAGCAGTACGTTGCGTAACGTCTATCGCCAGAACGTTCTTGCGGCCATTGATTCTCACGTCTGTTATTTGTCCCGGAACGAGCGCCTCAAGTGACATAGACGTGACCTGGCGATTAAGTCGGTTCATGCTGTCAGCGGCATTCAGCGGGACAAACAAAATAGTGTGAACCGGTGGCTCTTGAATATTCGTGGTGGCCTTACTTTGGGAAGGAGATGTCGTAAGCAACCTCCTCTTCGCCTTGTGTCTTGCCACGGGCACAAAGTCACTTTCATCGGAGCTCTCATCACTGGCCGTAGAGTACATGAGCGTGTCCTCACTGTCGACGTCACTTGGGTGGCCGGAGCGCTTTCTTAGAGTGGCCACCGACGACGCGGGACGTATGGGTGGAGGCCCTGGTGATTCTACGTCCATTTCCGCAGGCAGAAGAGCGGCGTCTTCCACTAGCACCAAAGAAAACGAGAAAAAATAACAGAGACTGAAACCAGCGTTCCACTCAGGAAAAACTTCGTCTTCTTCCCAGAGCAGAGTGGATTAGGGGACAAACGGGGGTTAAGGATATCATAGTTGAAATAAAGAAGAGGAAATGGACATGGGCCGGGCATGTAGCGCGTAGACAGGATAACCGCTGGTCATTAAGGGTAACTAACTGGATTCCCAGAGAAGAAAAGCGGGTTAGGAGGAGACAGAAGGTTAGGTGGGCAGATGAGATTAAGAAGTTTGCGGGTAGAAATTGGCAGCAGCAAGCACAGGACCGGGTTAACTGGCGGAACATGGGAGAGGCCTTTGTCCTGCAGTGGACGTAGTCAGGCTGATGATGATGATGATCAACGCAGGAACGGTAAGAGCAGGCTTAAGTAATCTTAACGCAAGGCCATTAAGAGAAAGCTGTCATCGGCAGCGTTTACCCGACGCATATGCAAAGAATCAATATCGGCGTTCCAGCACGGGTCGAACCCAGTAGAATTAGAATGTTGTCTTTCGAAATTCGCAGACAATCGTCCCACCTGGTTTCCTCTTGGATAATTGTATTAAACAAACATCCGTTTTCTTTTTCTTTTTTGTGGCAATCAAGTAATCTATCAAAGAGCTACGCCAGGTCTCAAAACTGCTTTTCGAATAGACCATAATGTTCGTGAAACATCAATTGTAGTTAAGTGCTATCCACCAAAGTTCATTTATGTACCAGCGTCCAGCGCTACCATCCTCGTGAGCACAAGGGCTAGATCCCTGCTTACCACGTCTGCTGTTGTAAATAGCCGTGTTGCTCTTGGCACCATTAAGCAACTGTAAATAACAGGCTGTATAAAACATATACGATTATTGAACGTTTGTCTTTGTGTACAACATTTGTGGTACATATCTGAAGCGTCACTTTGTAATGTTTCGCTCAATCCAATATTGCAGCACCGTCACCTATCCACCACATGCTTGGCATAACAAGGTACGTGGGATCTGCCGAATTTTTTTTTACTTCTGAATGTTAGCAAGAATGTCACGTACCCCTTTTCTGCACAGCCTCCTTCCAACAAACCATTGTATTTTAGTTAGAAGCATCGAAAAACGTGCATTTTTTTTTAATATCTGCTTTTAACACCGGCTTCTAGATTACTCAGGCACCTTTACTTATCTTTTTTTCGTTTTGGCCCCGTGTTAGGCCAGTTTACTCTATCACTTCTAGACTTGGCTCCAGACAAGTTTGACGTGCATCCTGAATGTTGCGCAAATTTTCCTATTCTTGCTCATTAGCGTCCCCATGAAGAGGCTCGAAAAATGAACATATTGGTAGAAATTCTAGCATTGGAAGTTAAGACGAAGTAATCAATTCAAACATTAATGAGAGACGCCGTAGTGGAGGGCTCGGAAAATTTTGTTTACCAAAGGTGTCTTTAACGTGCACCAAAATTCAAGTACACGGGCCTCAAACATTTTCACTTTAACCGAAAATGCAGCCGCCGCAGCCTGGAGTTGATCCCGCTACCTTCGGGTTAGCAGTTCAGTGACACACCCACTACACCACCACGGTGGGAGATTGACCAGAACAGTTGCAATAACGTCGCGTTAGACGCTTGAACAGTCACATAACCGCAAAACAGGAGCTATCATCTATCAGCAGCTGCAGAAGGTATGGATGAGGGTGCCTGACATTCCAAACCGAACAAGAATGGTTTCGTAAGAGACGCACCTAATTATATGCAGCATAGCAAAGGGCTATACCGCAGGTGGGAATGGCAGATTTTGTGGGGCAGTCAAGTTACATCGAATCATCGTCTTCTGGGCGACTAGCTTCAGGTAGCACACGCGATGCTTGGCCCTTCCCTGGCAAGCCTTGAGAACAATTGTTTTTTTTTTTTGTCGGTAGTGAATCTGGTACGAGAACGACTCAAACGTAACATCACCTTGAGGTTAGATTCCTGCGATGTGTAAATAAACAAGGTTCAGCGCACGCTGCACTTGAGAGTACCCAGGACTTAAATTACCCTAAGGTACTTTTTTATAAAAACTTAGGATTGTGAACTGGAAAGGCCTAGAGACACATGCTACTCATATGAATTCTGTTGCTAAATTATGTTTATGTCCCATTGCTACGCACAAGACATACTATTTTCTATTTCAGCAGTGACATTTTCACCACACCACACGAATAGTTATGTGACATCACCAATACAAATGCTTGTTTTCCATTAGTTTCATCGCTGCTTTGGCCATCGGATTCATCAGACGCGAATAATGTTGGGAAACACCTGCATATATTTTCACTAACTTTGCGTGCGGTGGACCAGACTTTGTTAAAGTCTGGTCCACCAGACCAAACGTTTATGAAAATATGCAGTGCTGAACTAACGAAAGTCCGTATTCTGAAATTCTTGTATATATATATATATATATATATATATATATATATATATATATATATATATATATATATATATATATATATATATAGTGCAAAAAAGGAATGAGGCTTGTGATGAGCCATTGAAATTCTCTCACTAAATGTCAAGACGCCAGCTATTTATACGGCATTTACTCGGCCCTACGTTGTACCCAATTGGTAAAAATTAAGTACATGGTCTCCTAATTAGGCCACTGAATTAGGAGTTGGAGATTCAGGAATTCTTATTGATTCTTGATGTCGCCAAAATAAAAAAATACGCTTCAGAATCTCTCCAATGACGTTGGTGGATTTCAGCGCGAAATTTTAAAGCGAATGTTTCGCCTCGGTTTCGTCTTCTATTAGTAATCATATGGTGGTGGCTTTCACGACAGTAGAGTTCTCAGAGTACAGCTTATCCGTCTAAAGTGATTCACAGTCTCCTTTTCAACAATCGTTGCCTCATCGTGGACTGTTGTTTGCACCTGAAAGCAGCTTTCGGTGTAAAACGTAAATGAAGTAAGTGACAGGGATTAAGAATCCATGGATTTGCCCGTATCTTGAACTTCGTCAATGTGCAACGATCCGGTGAAAGTAATATGGCTTACCAACATGCATCCCTTTCCAGCGTTCCTACTCGCATTGAGAATTTCTACTTTTTCTCTCGACCTCATTTCGCGGTAGTTCCGATTCAAGACTGAATGCAGAACGCATCGCGCTAAGCAGATAACAGGATATATATACAGATGTAGACACTCCGTATCAGCCTTTCGGCCAAACTGAATTGCTCCCTTTCTCCACATCACCGTTGCGTAACCGCTGGCCACAGTTCACTTTTATATATTGTCGTTTCAAGTAGGGCAATGATGTTACCTCACTATCGTCGCAGTGAATGACCGGTCTACGACTGTTCGCTTGTGTAAGCGTGGTGGTTTCTACGTCTTTGAAAACTGCAATGGAAATGAAAAGCGCGCCAGAATAATCTTGGCAACTGAAAAATTGATAGCCATTTTATAAATGTGGCTCCTGACATTGCGAGTACGCTTTAGTGTTGTCTGGCTTGCACCAGCAGGAACGATAAGAATCTGGCCGGATGACTGAACTTCCAACGTTGCACTCTACGCAAGTGGTCATTGTTCTCCGCCTGATCGCAATTATTGTCGTTGAAATATTAGGAGCTCCTGACAGCTTTGTCGTTGCTTGTTTTTTCAGCGATAACAACGTTCTTGTTAGACCTCGAAGAAAGGCTGATCACGCCAGCGGCAATTTTTTTTCTCATTTGTCTTCTGTCATATTACTTTCTTAATGTGCTCGCTCGGTGAACCTGATATGACCAGAGGACATACAATAAAAGGTTGAGGCTGGCGTTGACCTTGCATGACACTGTCGTGTTTAGGACGCTGACTTCGGAAGCCACGCCGTGTGACTTCTCACATTTTCAAGCAGTCTCAGTTTACAGAAGCTTCTGGCTCGTCTCGGTGCACCATACCACGTTTCTTGCTATTGTTTCGCTAAGGAACAGCGCCAAATGCCCTTGTTTCTGCATTTACGTAATCAAAGCAAGAGAGATGACAGCGAAATGCGTCATTACTTTAAGTGACACTGAGTTTCGAAACGAACGATGCAGCCAAAGTTTTATCTCCTAGTCCTAACAAAGGAGAGCTTTAATTAAAAAACGAAATTAAAAAAAATGTAACTACGTCATGCATTGTTGCTGTATGCGAGACGAAAGCACTCGCTCTGACGCCTTCAGAAGCTGGCGTTTCTATTGCGCTGAAGTAAGACGACAGCAACCGCAACGCTAGGCTTGACAAATGGACGACGCCAGAGAAACGTTTGGATCTTGCTTCAGTGGACAGGTTGGCACTCGCGCGTTTGGATGAGGAATTCGCGCAAGAACTTTCACTTTGACTTCAGCCAGCTCTCCTCCAAGATGTTAAGCTTGAGAGCTACTGTGTATGTGATTGTGGTGTGCGAAGTTAGACTAGTCTTGATGATATACGAGGTGTGCGGCAGAAGTTCGTGCAGCGATCACTGAAGAAAAATGGCCATGTATATTTGTGTTTCGCTGCAAATGTTGTGTGAAGACGAGAGATCTCTGCTGACCATACTAAATGAGTCCTGGCCTCATCCGCAGCCACCGGTGAAGCTGTTAACGTACCATTTCCGTCCAGCCAGGTGGTCACACCACAACAGTGATCATCATTGAGGCACGGATGTGGACGTGCTGACCCATGTCATACTAGCTTGTTTGTCTGTGATTGTTGCGGCAGTGTAGATCTAGATGGTGTGCTCAGGTTTGTGTAGACGCTGCCTTTTCTCAAAGAGTTGTCTAGTTCTGTTGTGCTTGGCGATAGGGCGTTATTGCTTATGTGCGCTCAGAAGTGCTACCAATGATGGTGCTGGGGTGGTTTCCTGGTGGCCCAACCACGCCTGAACTCGGCTGCCTCGTGCCATGATTTGTTTGCATTGTGCCCCGCCACGGTGGTCTAGTTGCTAAGGTACTCGGCTGCTGACCCGCAGGTCGGGGGGTCGAATCCCGGCTGCGGCAGCTGCATTTGCGATGGAGGCGCAAATGTTGTAGGCCCGTGTGCTCAGATTTGGGTGAACGTTAAAAAAACCCCAGGTGGTTGAAATTTCTAAAGCCCTCCACTACGGCGTCTCTCATAATCATATGGTGGTTTTGGAACGCTAGACCCCACAAATAATAAAATAATAATAAATTTGTTTGCATTGTGCCGTGTTTCCAATCCGGCGTAGCATGCCAATTCATGCTTTGTTGATTGCGTCCCCTATTAGAGGTATTGGCTCACGCTTGAGCAGCTCCTCGTTCCTCTGTTCCTCTTGGGTTGCGGGAGCCCAGATATCACGCGAAAGGTCGTTCTGTGTAACTTTTTGACGTCACAGAGATCTCAATCTCAGAGCTCGCACATAGGTGCCCTAAAATGATTCATCCGACAGCTACTGCTCTGGCAAGTGTTCGGCACGCTTCCCGTTTTGCTCCACCGTGTTTCTGCGAAACACGTCGAACTATGATGTGCAACATCGGGCTCGACGTGCGTCTTAAGGCTCGGATACATTACTGGGGACTCTTGCCAGTAGAAATTTCTGCTTGAAGGATCCCAATTCATTCGTTAGTTGAGGTAATAGCACTTTCGCTGTTGATTAGAGTTATTTGCTTTCTTGCATTAGCCGCTTTCGTTCCGTCTACGCTGATCTATTCCGTCTTTTCTGTAGACAGCTCCACTTCGAGGTTACTTAAGGTATTGCTGAGGGTGAAGATAGCTGCTTGTAGTTTAGTTTGCATGCTCTGATCGTCGGGGTGATCTGCCGCTTCTATCCGTATTGTAATGTCATCTGCGTAGATAGTAAAACAGGCTGAAGTTTCTTGTCTTTCTGCCATACATGTCATGCTACAGATTTAAGAGCAAAGGACTTCAGATAAAGCCCTAGGGTACACCGTTATCTAAGTAATAGGTCCTCGAACTCCATCCCAGTGCTTTGCCGTGAAGCCTGATTGGCCTACTTTCGAGAAAGCTGCGGATCCAATTATATGTTCTTTGTATGGGATACGTTGGTGCCTTGTAGAATAATCTGTTGTTTCACGTTGTCGAATGCTTTGCGCATATCAACAGCAAGGATTAAAGGATTAAAGTTCACAAATGCTGGTTGACCGAGACTACCCTGCTTCTCCCCTCGCCCTTTCACGCTCGTTAACGACGGGTTGGGTGTTGCCTCAATACTTGAGCATTCGACCGCAGGTCTATCACGTGGAATGATGTGGTATGCACCCACCGAGCAGCGGTTATGGGTCGGCTTCTCTTATCTCTGCTTCGGACGTGCTGATAGTCCGCACTCGTGCGTTCCACCCGCGGGTAGAACATACAATGCGCTTAAGTATGTGATCAATTTGGACTTTACGCAGATCATGACGGTGACGGTGATGGCGACTCCGATTTTGTACCGCCGCGGTGGTCTAGTGGCCAAGATACTCAAGTGCTGACCCGCAGGTCGCGGGATCGAATCCCGGCTGCAGCGGCTGCATTTGCAATGGAGGCGGAATTGATGTAGGCCCGTGTGCTCAGATTTAGGTGCACGCTAAAGAACCCCAGGTGGTCGAAATTTCCGGAGCCCTCCACTACGGCGTCTCTCATAATCATATGGTGGTTTTGGGACGTTAAACCACACAAATCAATCAATCTATCTATCTATCTATCTATCTATCTATCTATCTATCTATCTATCTATCTATCTATCTATCTATCTATCTATCTATCTATCTATCTATCCACCTATGACTTGATGCTCTGGTGATCACCTTTTCAGCTTGGTGCCAAGGAAAATCAGTATGGGAGAGTAAGATGTGTTGACAAATATGACGCACTAATCAAGACATAAATAATGTCACAATCTCGTTGCGTGTGTCGTCAAAGACTTGTCGTTAAGCATTGGTACATACCCGTGGGCGAGAGAGAGAGAAAGAAGAAAAGTATAGGAAAGAGGGAGGTTAAATAAACTCAGTCCAGTTTGCTACCCTACATGGGTGAGAGGGAAAGAGGGAGTAAAGAGAGAGAGAGGAGGAGGAGGAGATACAGCGCATAACACACACACAGCGCACACACAGTATAGGTTTCACAGGCGGTCCCACAGTGACGTTGCCCTCAAGAATTGTAGAAGGGCTCGTGTGGCTTTCTGGGCTGAAGTAAGTGAAGGCCACCCTTCCAAGATATGTTTATCCCCGGTAACTAAATTATATGAGTATCGTCTTTGTCATTCCTTCAAGCGTGAAATCAAGTATAGTACATTTCTACTTCGTAAGATTGCTCTGCTAGAGCCGCGAAAACATATATGCAGAACAAGAAATACAGATATATGGCACGTTCAAACATACAGAACAACTTACGGCACGCAAACCCTGAAGAACCAGCTTCCGCGACTGCTCAATAGCTTCGCAGCTAAAAACGCACCCCTTGAAACATTGACAAATAAAGAGTTGTTATCATTTTTTCTTTCATAATTCCTGTTATCTGTTTGCTCGCGATTTCTGTGCCTTAAAAGTGTACTTCCTTGTATTGTGTCTTTCATTTTTCTTTTTCTGTTATATTATGCACATTTGGTTGTGTTATATTATGCACATTTGGTGAATCCTTGCTGTTCGCCAAGTTAGGGGGCAGCAGCTCAGTCAAGCTGTACGATCCACGGATTTTGCAGCTTTTACTGCGGGCCCCTGTCATCATGTACACAATGATGATGAAATAAACGTATTATTATTATTATTATTATTATTATTATTATTATTATTATTATTATTATTATTATCCCCAGAGTAAATAGTCAATCATCCAGCCTCCTTAAGGCACACTGGATAGTCCGGCGATCTTTCTTAAAGTCTGGACAATGGCACAGGACAAGGTCGAGAGTTTCTAAACAATGGCAGTTATCACAGTAGTGAGGTCAGCCAAACCAATGCAATGACCTAATGAATTCGTGAAGTCAACGTCGACCCATAACCCATACAGCATTGTAGCACCCCGTCACGAAGTCTTTGATGGTATCTGTATTGGAAGTAATAAAGCGAGGTTTTATAGACGTCGAGTGGAGTTTAGAGGAAGATTCTAATACATAAGTGTGGTATTGCACGCGATGCGGCGAAGTTATTTTGCGGCATCAACCCTTGACAGAGGTATGAGCAGTGTGGGTGCTCCGTCGTGGGCATGACGGGCAGCGTTTTCGGCGAGGTGGTTACCACCAATCTCACAGTGACCAGGCAGCCATTGAAATATTATGTCATGTCCCATGTTAGTGACGCGGTGGCAGATTTTATTGATTTTAGATACCATCTGATGGTAGTTCCCGCGTCGTAGACTTCGCATACATTGAAGGGCCGCCTTGGATTCACAGAAGATAGCCCATTTAGCAGGGGATTCTCGCATAACAAATCTAATTGCGGCCAGAAGGGTGGCGAGCTCGGAGCCCGTAAATGTTGTGACGTTTGAAGTCTTAAACTTGACGGTGATTGACCGAGATGGAATCACAAAAGCGCCCGTCGAACTTCCCAAGACTGAACCATCCGTATAGATATGAGTTCGGTTTTCATATGATATATGCGAAATCTTCATTGAGATCTGCTTGAGGGCTGCAGATGACAGGCTAGCCTATTTCTTTATCCCCGGACTTTAAGGTGTACAGGAGGTCTTTGAAGGCACCACTCTGGGCAAAGCAGTATATATGGTTGCAGGTGTGAATCTCCAAGAGATAGAATGTTAGTTAGCCGCCACCACTTTGGAGGACTCTGCGTTCGGTCTTTCCAGTGGCAGGCTAGCAAGGTGATGGTTAGGCAGTCTGGATACATGGCAAATGTGCTACTGGAGTGGGTCGACATTTATATAGGTCGTGATTGGCTGGTCTAATTGGCAATGATAATAGTTGCGACCATGTTAGCATACCTAGGCAATCCCAAGCAGGTGCAAAGGACTTGGCCTTGAATGCTTTGCAAGAGTCAGATGTTGGTTTTTCTGACATTTGAAATCACGGGTGTGCTATATCGAAAATACCCCGCTCTGTACAGTTCAAGTATGACTGACACGGATGTTCCCCAAGTTTTACCAGCGAGAAATTTCATTAGATGGGCGATAGAGCCGAGTCTCTTCTTCAAGTGCGCGATGTGAGCACTTCATGAAACATCTTTATCAACAATGATGCCCAGAAATCTATGGCGTCTCGTATACGAAATTAAGATATTCTCTATAAAAACGGCATACCAGAACATAGCCTTGCGAGTGAGAGAAACTAAGGTGTGTTTCTCGGGAGAAATTCTGAGCCATCGAGCACGGAGATACTTTGACGTTGTTTTCGCTGCTTTTTGGAGCCTTGCCCGTACCTGGGGTCGCGTCACTGCCGAAGCCCAAATGCAGATGTCATCGGCTTACACAGAAAGGTTGACTGATCGAGGCTGAACTCGAGCAAGTCCAATAACCGTGAGGTTAAACAAAGTAGGGCGGAAAACTCCACTCTGTACGTGGGATGCCCCGAGAGCTGTAAGGGCATATAGTGCGGCCTTTTGCAGTGCGCATGAAAAAAGATCTCTTCAGTAAGCAGCTCCGAATTCATTTAAACATTTCTCCACCGATTCTAATAATTTCCAAGGCATCGAGAATGGCATGCATTACGTTGTCGTAGGCCCTTTTTACGTCGAGGAACATAGCAACGGATATGCGCTTGAGGGATTCCTCTTGTTGCACAGAGGTCACAACGTCGATGACATTGTCTATGGAAGAACCGCCTCATCGAAAATCAGCCACAGCCTCTGGATATATATTGTAGCGCTCTAGGTACCATTCGAGGCGTGTGAGGACCATTCTTTCCATTACTTTTCCCACGCAGCTATACAGCGCAATAGGTCGGTATGATGCGAGGTCAAGCGGCGATTTTTCAGGCTTGAGGATCGGTACAAAGCGGCTGAATTCACACCTTTCAGAAATGACGCCGTCAGTTCATGACTGGTTGTAGCATTCCAGTAGCAGGTCCCGGCCCCGTCCTCCAAGATGGCATAACACAGCATACGTGGTGTCATCCGGCCCAGGTGATGATGAACGCCTGCAAGTAGCTAGGGCCGCGTCCAGTTCCTTGAGTGAGAAAAGCACATTTAGTCCAGGGACACGCACTACAGGAGCATCGCCGAGAACCTCATAACTCATGGTGACCACATCACCCGCAATCCTCGTGCAGAAATCTTCGGCAATGTCAACTTGCAGGCGGCTTTGTTGGGGAGCCAGTGGGCTGAATGAATGTCGTTGTTGTAGATTCGACCCAAGGCCACGTACCGTTCGCCGTATCGCCATTTCACCATAACCCACCAGTGTTGGGCAGCCAGCCGGAAGCTTTGCTTGCCAACCTCCCTGCATTCAGCTTTTCTGTTTCCTTCCCTTCTTCATCCATCGCTTGAAATGCGTATGTAAGTAGAGTGGCATTGCGTCGAACTGTGTTGGACTGCTTCATTACTCATTCAGGAGTGTACACAGGCGGGTGCCGTGAATGCGAGGGAGTACGCAACAGCGTCTCAGTTAGGGCAGCTCGTAAAGGCAGGGGAGCAGAACTGGGATAATTAACGAGCGGGGGTGAAACATTGCGGTGTCGAGACGAGCCACGTCGACAAAACTCTTTTTTTGGCACCGACTTCGGCGAAAAGCACCTGCATTAGTTACAGCCTTCCTGCGTCATTCGTTCGTTTCCTCTACTTTATGTTGGGCGGTGGAAAAGGTCTGTGGATGCTTGGACAAGCTGCATTGCGAAGCGTGAGCGTCACATGCGCTTGCCAGCTGACGCGTCTGCGAACTTGACGCACGTGTGCACGAACCAACTTTCTAAAAAAAAAAGATTACATTTGTGTGGTGATTATCTAAATGAAGTAGCTTGCGCTTATTAGTGCACCATGCAAGACTACAAGCTTTATTCTGATGACAGGAACAGAGACAGAGTGAGAAGGATATTGCCCCGTGCATTTGTTGTTTCAACTTTTCTTTGATTGACAGTTTTCGCCCACGATCAGGAATGCTCAGCGCACGGCGCATTATAGCTCGAGAATGTTCGCGATCTTTGTAGATAATTTTCTCAAGATTACACCCACTTCTTGCACATTACAGACTATTTTGGAAGCTACGTCATTGCTAGCGATAATGCTAGAATATTTGATGTCAAGATTAAAAATACCGACGCACTTCGCCGCTTGTCAGCTGATCGCTGGCCGACGTTTTGTTCGCCGCTGTCAGTGCCCATGCTTTGTTGTAATCTGACCTTCTATTTCTTGGCCACAAGTTCGGCCTAATAAACAGTTTTCCTCTGAACATCGAGTGTGCTCTTTTCGTCCACGTCACGACCCCGTGAAAATCTGTCTGATATTATGAGAACATTAGACTGGCTGCATGAGCTAGATGGGTCTCATCCTGATGTTACAAAAGCATAGGCGTACACAATTGGGTCCCACCGCGGTGGTCTAGTGCTTATGTCGCTCGAGTGCTAGTTCAACCGTTGCGCAATTGAATCGTGGTTTCTGCGGCTGCATTTTAGATTGAGGCGAGAATGTTTGAGGCTCGTGTGCTCAGATTCAACACCGTATTCACCAACGCTCCTCGACTCGACTTTCACCCTTCACTAGACACAGTTGAGCACTGCGCCACAGCTCGGCTCAAAAAAAGACGCTGCGCTGCTCAAGAATCGCACCAGATTATCGCTGATATGCACTGACTGGCCGTGCCTAGAAACGGCGCTCCCATCGGCTTTTTCAAGTGAAGGTGAAGCGTTGAGTGAAGGGACGTTTTAGAATACGAGGGTTAGGTGCACGTGCTGTGCCAAGTAGGTCACGCCCCAGCTGCGCGTTGACGTCGTGCGCGCTGACCTCACTCTCTCCCTCGCCTGCTACGCACTCGCCGCTATACCAGGAGCCAACGCTTCATCCGTTCGCCCGCAACACCTGCCGCTACCGCTGCTCGCTGCACCTCACACAACTTCGACGTCGAATGTCTGCAGGAACCTCCCAGTGTGCACTTAACCGACAACGTGGCCGTGGTAGTCAAGACGAAACACGCACCAGCTCCGGTCCGTGTCCACTCTGAACAAACGACTAGACCTACGCCAGTTATCGCTTTAAACGAATCTTCCAGCGCTCACCGCAGCACCCGCGTTGGCCTCGCTCAATCCGTCACGCCACCCGTGCGCACCACTCATGCTTCGCATCCAATCAGGGCTGCCTTTCGGAAGGTGGTGTTTTGGTGCTTGATTATTTTGTTTGAAAGGCACACTTCCTTTTCAGTTCTTTCTTCTGGCTTCCATGGCTAGAAGAAACGTGCTGAAAACACTACCTTATCTATATTTATTCAATTGCAAATGACTGAAATTAGACACGGCTAAACAGGAAAACGGGGGCAGTACGGAACTATCGTTCCATAGAATGTAACCGTTATCAATATTACCAAACTAAATCTGACACCAATGGAGGCGCAAATGCTGTAGGCCCGTGTGCTCAGATTTGGGTGCACGTTAAAGAACCCCTAGATGGTCGAAATTTCCGGAGCCCTCCACTACGGCGTCTCTCATAATCATATGGTGGTTTTGGAACGTTAAATCCTACATCATTAATCTAAATTTGACACATAAACACATGGATATCGAAATGAAACCACTTGTGCTTATTTAGGAAATATGTGATACGAAAGAGAACAATCAAGTTTGGTGTATCCATCTGAAGTAATTGTGTCATCCTAAAGGGTTTCACTCTAGAAAAACGTCATTTTGAATAAAAATAATAAAACATTGACAAACCATGATGACTAACAATCAGCATAGCAGGATTATATTATCACCCCTCACACCCGGAATCTGAATCTCAAAGAATTCATCGTAAAATCCCGCACAGCTATGTTTTCTTTGTTTTTCGTTACTACACTCACTTCCGTCTCCCGTTGGTTGCGATCC
>NC_134708.1:11848700-11948700 GCF_043290135.1 Rhipicephalus microplus | reverse complement strand
CTGTCTGTCTGTCTGTCTGTCTGTCTGTCTGTCTGTCTGTCTGTCTGTCTGTCTGTCTGTCTGTCTGTCTGTCTGTCTGTCTGTCTGTCTGTCTGTCTGTCTGTCTGTCTGTCTGTCTGTCTGTCTGTCTGTCTGTCTGTCTGTCATTTTGCTGTTTTGCTCAGTGATGTTCAGCCATGCAAAATATTAAGCGCAAATTGACCGTCCGCTTGTGACTAAGTGTGTACTGTCGACAGGATTCAAGAAAAAAAAGAGTACTACAAATTTTCGTTGACTTCTAATACAAATGGAAAAACTGACACTGGCAAGCGCACAAAAAGTTTCATATGCCCAATTTAGACTGAGCTTTTAACTGGGAATCACAATACATAAAACATTTGGGAAATTCCCGGGGTCTCTCATGAATATAAGACTACTTGAAAACAATAGCGCAGGCGGGCTTTTAAAGACGGCATTTGTTTTTAAAGCAAATGCAGCAAAGCAGAGTGAAACGTTTGCCAAAGTCCGATGAATACGCTCTTTTGTACAAGATCAGGAATGAAGAAACACATCTAACTGTTGTGGCCTGGCATGTCGACAGAAATGGTAGCGCACCCATGAGCCTGTCATTCACTTCTATAAGTAAAAAAAATCAAGGGGCAGAACAATTATCTCGCACGTGGACTCCCCCGCGTAACGGATCGATGGGTGTCGGCTCTCCTTTGGTGATGAGCAGATAAGCTTCTTTTGGATACTTTCTTTTTGGCCGCTGCGCGCCATTTATCGTGGTAGCAATTACACAGACGCGGCCGGCGTAATTTCGCCATTGCCGTCGCCGCCATTCCCCGGATATGTATACGCGTGCGTCTATATAAAAAAGGCACAAAGAAAAATTATTCGGAGGAAAAACATTCTGAAGCACCCAATCCGGGATTCCAACTAGTGACCTCTCGCTCCACAGCGTGCTGCGCAGGCAGTTCAACCACGCGTAACGTTCTTTTTTCTTTGTTGCAATGACAATAAATTATATACACATACACTTGTGCTACACATCACCCATAATCACGTGTATGGCTGGTTGCACTTGTGCACATTTGACTTTTTCAATGTATTTAATATACAAAGCATTTCATCGCTTGTCCCTCCATGCTCCAGCGCTGCTGCGAGCTTTTTCCAGCCCCGCAATACTCAACTACGAGCCACGCATGCGCGACAAAAGAGTTCTTCATAGACACCGTTTACCGCTGGAGACACGTGGTTTATAGCTCGAACGTTGTTTATATCACACAACTCTTCTACTTTTTTTTTTAGTTTGAAGCTGTTGAAAGACAGAAAAGTGTCCCCTTTTGTACCCCTTCGGGGTGTGGAACAAAAATTAGAAAAGTAACGCTGGCCGCACCGTTCACACCTGAGGTCACCAGATATAGATAGTAGCACTAAACATTGTACCCCCCCCCCTCCCCCCCCCCAAAAAAAACCTTCGGTCATCTTATTTAGCAGCTCCTAACATCATAACTGCAAGCACCTTTTCAAGTTTATTCCAGAGTAAGGAAAAAAAAAAGTCTTTCTTGTGCTTTTCGGATAAATTGAACTTGCGTAAAATTTGAGGTAATCTCCTAAAATTTTTATGTAGCTCAAACGAACTTTATTTGAATATATTTTGCCAAATAAGGGAACAAAAGTGTAGAAAATCAGAAGGCTATCTTCTAAAGCTCTTCTTGCCCATCGATGATATTAAAGCACATTGGTGGATGAAACAGGATGTCATTAAGGGCCTGTGTTTGCAAACAATGAAATGGTCTTAGCCACACCCTGCGTCACACGCCACTACGTGGCAGGAGACGCAGAGGTTTCACTCGACGTGCCGCAGTTCAAAAGAAAAAGAAATATCCCAGAGCGTCGGGTTCTAAAATGTCGACACTTGCAGTGGGTTACTGAAACACAAAGGCGTAATAACTGTGACAGTTGTTAGTTCATGGTTTTCTTGTTTGATGACCACATGACAGCCTTGAATAGTATGCTCTATAGGAAAGGGGCATGAAAAGAAAGTGGGGTGAAGGGGACTGATGTCAGGGTTGGCTGGAGGGAAAGGACGAGAATGTGAAAGAGGCGAGGGAGTAAACCGTAGCACAACCATGCACAGGTGGGAGGAGGAAACTGAGGGTGAGGAGGAAGAAAAGGAGGAGATGGAAAGATGTATAAAGAAACGAAGAAAAGAAACAAAATAAAAATATATAAATAAAGAATAAGATAAATGAGTATTAAAAAATGAAATCTGTGTTCACTAGATGGGGCTCGCTCACCAGCTCTTTGGTTTACTCAGATTTCAAAGGTGTTGAACTGGCTTAAATTTTTTTAAAGTTTGTTTTATAGTTTGAAATAGTTTCTCGATAACTCAAGATTTTCACTATAGTCAGGCATACGCGGTATAATCTGTAATGATTTCCGCCTTATCGGCGCTATTCCTGGTTGGCGCACGTATACTTTTGCTGAGTCGACCACGCAGTATCCTTTCCGTAACCCAGGATTCTACGTGCAGCTGTGTGCGCGTTAAGGCCCTTCGTGGGCGATTTATGGGCTAACGCTCCGCAAGGACCCTGATCTGACGTGGGGGCAGTTTCCATAGGCGCAATGATTTACGAGCCGGGACATGATAGATGCAGGAGCCTTCATTTATCAGCCCGTCGCCAGCTGCGCCTTGCCACTTCTTTATTAATTTTGTTGTTTTTTTTTCTTGCTCAAGTCGCCTGTACTTTCAGCCTCCGCACGTTCTCTATCTTCTGTGAAGTTTGTGACGAGAAGCCTGCACCCATAGCTGCTTGATCGAACTGACCGTTAGCAGTCGACGCGATCGTCCCCCTTTTATGGAGCGCTCGTGGAAAGTTGTGTGCACTACCTCCAGGTGTCGCACTCAGAAGTTTAGTTGCCTGTGGTGCCCTTAACAGCTGATAATGGGTCAGTTTTAGCTGTGCCTAATTAATGCGAAAGTTTTATATAAGGCTAACGTGAACGTGGTATCCAGCAAAGAAGCTGGCGTAGGTAATGGAGGCAAATGAGATCACGTCACGTCCGGCGAAGCGAGTTATGAGAAGGGTCACTGTTGATGTATGCGATGATAATCAAATCAAAACGAGTTGTTAGTTAGCGGAAATAATCATATGATAACCAAAGCAAAATAGGTGATATTCACGCCTCTTAGTTGAAGCGCAACTCAGTTGAGATGAGTTACCAACTTTCCCGGCAGTCCGTGCTTCTTAGTGGGAGTAGCACACTTTGACAAAGACCAAAGGAACAAGAATGACACGGCACTCGTTAGACAAAGCAAAAAAAATATGAAGACTGCACATAAGAAAATTACTGATTCACTGACGCAGGGTGTCACTGGAGCCGACATATCGACAAGCGAAATTGTCTTTTCAAGGCTAAAACTTCTTCACATGTCTTCTGTCGTCTGTCTTCTTCAAGTCTTCTTGAAGGCTGCTGTGTGAAGGAGAAAAGTTAACTTGTCAAAAAGTTGGTTGCAGCTGTTTTCTAAGACTTTTTTATAACGACACCTTCCAGACTTTTCTTTCCTATGTCCTCGCGGAAGGGCGCCACTTGACCTATAAGGTATGGTGATCGACCACCATCATGCCCAGATTTCTACTTATCGAAGTTTAGGGAGTAATGTAATAGTGAACATTGGACGTCGATACACAGTGCGCGGTGATATAGCCACACCGGATGGGTTCTGCCTTTGAGTCATCTGACGAAAATGCGTCAAAGATTGTCTGAGCCTTTCAATTTCAGTGTGTAGGGGGCGATACCAGCACACGGCATTAGAACATGACTGAACCCACGCCTTCAAGCTGAGTAATGCTACCCCTCAGGCACTAATCTTCGACGCCATGGTGGCGCTGCGGTTACAATGCGCAGTCCTTATCCTGAAGGTGGCCCGTTAAATCCCAACCACGGCAGTCGAAGGAGGGGAAATGCTGTACGTGTATTACGTCGATTGTGTGATGTGAGTGCACGTTAAAGAACATTTACTACTACTACTACTACTACTACTACTACTACTACTACTACTACTACTGCTGCTGCTGCTGCCGCTGCTGCTGCTGCCGCCGCCGCCGCCGCCGCCGCCCCGGCGGGCACAATAACGCAAGTTTATGTTAGCTGTGTATTCTATTATTGTTCTTGACCATATTACGATAAATTGTTTTCCGAACTTCGGCGGCGCTTAAGATCGTTGTTTTAGCAGGGTCACCGTGAAGTAGCCAGAGGGCGCTATCTAGATCTCACTTATCGGCACATCTTGTCCGACATCGAGCGATAGGCGTACAATAAATGTTGTGACGATATTAAAAAAAGACACAAAAACGCGCTTTTCCATTCATTGTTCATCGCATGAAGTGCACGTGCCTTCAGAAACTTCCAGGTAACGGGCGCTCCAATGCCTTGATGCGAAACTCGACGCCAAGGATTGTGTGATCGCTTCTGCGCAGTTTTGCTACTTTCATCTCACTACGCTATGCGTTTTGGCACTGCTGTTGCAGAAGAGAATAGGAGTGCACGCTGCGTATAATTTAAGTTTCACCTTACAGCATAACAGAAACAGGCTCAACTGAAGGGCTCAGACACAAGGGGGCAGTATAAGCGGACGACTGGAATCCTGTTTCTCGAGCTCTTCAACTGAATATATATTCCCAGCTCATCCTGTATTCAGCGCCTTAAAAAAAACGACAAAAAAAAAGAGAGAGTGCGCAGAAAAGTGGCAAGCCTATACCATCGACTTCACTTGGCACGCTGTTCTTATAGCGCTGTTTGTTGACACTGACATCGCCTTTTTCATAGACATTCTACAAGCTTGCATGATTGCCCTGAATTTATTTGCCATAAACTTTTAGGCGACGTGTATTTGCATACGTCTGCTTAAGATGACTTTAAGGCAAAAACTGTTTTCTTTTTGTTGCAATAGCAATTATATGGATAATTTCGGGGACTTTCCACCGTTTAGAAGCAGATGCTTGAGCATTCGAACCAGTGATCCTTCGCTCCGCAGCTCACTGTGTAAGAGAACTCAACCACGCGCCACGCATGCGCCTGCTTTATAAGGACGAGCTATTTATATACGCGATTTAGCCCTGGCAGTATATATAAGCTGATCTCGAAGGACTTTGAGCGTGTTTTTCATCATGCGCTTCTGCATTGCCCTTTAAATTGAAAACCGCCCTAGAGACGTGCACTAAGTAAATGGCCTTTTCTGTACCCACTCGTGATGGGCAATGAAAAACAAGTATACAGCGAACACCTCGTGTCAGACGCCACCCCGTGGCGCGACACGTAGAGAGTTCACTCTACGCGCCACAGTTTCAGAGTAAAATAAATATTTAAGAGCATCTTGTTATCCATTGTCGACACTTGCAGTGTGTTCCTCAAATACAAAGGCGTAGCAACTGTAACTTTTCAAACGTCTTCCTTTGTGCTTCAGCGGTTCGCGGCAAGTACCGAGCAGCTTTTCGTTCTTCGCGTGACATTCGAATTTCTTGCTATCGCATTCATTGATTCGTCCTTGCGGGTCACTTGAAGTAAAACCGGAGATAAGGGGGGGGAGGAGGGTGTCCAGACTCTGGTTTACTTTAGCTATTATCATCAGAAGAGCCCCACTGACGCGTAAGTCATGTTAATTTATCCAGCTAATTTGTCCGAAATTGGTGAAAGGAGCTAGACGAGAATCACGGTGTCGAAACCCGGCCGCCTTGCAATAAATGCGAAATGCTACAGGCTTTTGGATTGGTATCGCCCCATGTAAAGTAGTTCGCGCCTCGTGACGTGCGCGTTTCTCGAGGTTATAGGCCACATGTAGGGTTAACAACCATCGAGCAGTAGGGGACGCAGTGATCGTGCAAGTTCATCGTTATCATGGTTAGCATGGATGGATGGATGGATGGATGGATATGGCTGTACCCTTTATATCGGGTGGTGGCTAGCGCCACCAAGCCGTAATACCTAATGAACCAAAAACTATATTTTTTTCCTTAAAAAGTAAGTTTGAGGATTCGTACTTTGCAGTGAAGAGTTTAATTTTCACTCGTGCCTTGACTTTAGCCACCAATCAGATAACCTCCTTCTAGTTAAGTCTACCCGCTTAAAGTTTATTTTGCCCTCCCGGTCCCTAAACCCCAGTGCTTTGAAAAACTCTGCACCATCATCCTGAACTATAGGGTGAAGCCCTTTACAGAACATTATCAAGTGTTCGGCAGTTTCTTCTTCCTCTCCACACGCACTGCATACTGTGTCTACCCCTTCGTATTTGGCCCGATATGTCTTGGTTCGCAGTACTCCCGTCCTGGCCTCAAACAGTAGAGAACTACCCCGAGTATTATCATAGATCTTTTCCTTGGCAATTTCCTGCTTAAAAGTTCGATAGATCTCTAGTGCGGACTTCTTAATCATGCCCATTCTCCACATGTCAGTCTCCGTTTCCTTCACTTTCTTCTTAACCGATAGTTCTTTTTGGTTTGGCCACCTGCTGTTTTCTAAGTGTTTACCAGTCAACTTCCTGGTTCGCTTCCTCCATTTTGTATCGACATTCTTCATGTACAAGTAGCTGAAAACCTTCCTAGCCCAACGCTCTTCCCCCATTTCTCTCAATCGCTTCTCCAATTTTATCTTGCTGCTAGCTTCCCTGCCCTCAAATGATGTCCATCCCATATCACCTTGTACTCCCTGATTTGGTGTATTCCCGTGAGCTCCTAAAGCAAGCCTACCTATTCCACGTTGCTTAATTTCTAATCTTGCTTGAACTTCTGATCTCATGCACAATACCGCATTGCCGAACGTCAGCCCAGGAACCATGGGCTGACGCAGTATTGCTAGCAGTGCCGCCCTGCGGCGAGGTTAGGTGGCCGCGCAGAAAAGACTCGGGACTCTGTTCGGAGTGTGGCGGCTGGCGTGAATTGTCCTCTCTTGACTGGGTCCCACGGGATGCGACAACCGTGGGTCTAGTCTA
This sequence comes from Rhipicephalus microplus, assembly GCF_043290135.1. Taxonomy (NCBI): domain Eukaryota; kingdom Metazoa; phylum Arthropoda; class Arachnida; order Ixodida; family Ixodidae; genus Rhipicephalus; species Rhipicephalus microplus. The sequence goes on along the minus strand of NC_134708.1, from coordinate 11,941,727 downwards.
GTGTGTCCCACGCTGAGAGCTGAACATCGGCAACACTTCTTTTGCCTTACCTTGTATTTGCCATGTTGATTGAGTGTATTGGAATATTGTATAGGGTTGTTTGTTTTAGCGTGCATCTAGTGACGCATTCGATTCGGTCGGTGATGTCGTCGATGCAAAAGTAGTTGAATCAATCTATACGATGTTTTGGTTTGCCCGACCGGTTCTGCTGTTTCCAGTGTGTTCCGAGAGTGGAATTCCCACCCTCAGGGTCCGTGAACTTTAAATAAAGTGCCAGTTAATGAATTCCAGGAGGTAGAAACTTCCAAAACCCTCCACAGCGCCGTACCTCATCATCATTTGGTGGTGTTAAGGCGTAAAAAACGCAACTATCAATACCAACGGTTTTCGCTTCGCCATGATCTTATGCTTAACGGTAGCGTCCCTGTTAAAATTCTATGGTTTGCGTCTAGAACTTTTGCTTTGAAGTCAGTGTAGCGAACTTTATACTTCTTAGAAAGCGGCAAATGTGATAAGGACAGCCATGTGGTCAAATAAGAAAGAAAAAGAACACTACACCCTAACCTTTTCTAACTTAAGCATTATTGTGAAAAGTACACAAATGCATTATTATGTGCCCGATGGTTAATCTACTGAAGTTTGTTTTATTACTATTACTCACGTTTTTTTCAGTAGTTTTAATCTTACAAACGATGTTCGATGGGCAGAAAAGTCAGCCTGGGTTAGCTTTGTTGCTCGGGGGTAATTTATCACTCTGCAGCATGCATTCAAGTCTCTTTAGGCTATAGCTTAACGCGTATTCATTAGGCACACCTCACGCAAAGCCTAACTCAAGCAGAACATGCTAAACCTAACGCAAACATCTTAAGCGGCATGAAAACTTTGGTTATCGCTAGTTTTGCAGGCGTGCATCCTTGAAAGTGGCTGTAGAATCTGCCCCATGATTTTCGGTTGCTAGAGGATAGACGAAGCGGTTTACTTCATTGTCGAGTATGCTTATATTGATAAGCCTAGACAGGAAAAAAACAAGCAAAATGTTCCTGATTTGTAGCCTCGCTGGTAAAGAAGTTTCGCGTCATGGCATTACGTCGCTGTCAGGTGTCCTCCCATACCATGTACTGTGCGCGCAAGTCTCCGATGTCGGTTTTTACAGCCCGATATTATATGGCCTGGTGACACATTAGCTCGCGGTTAATTTACGGCGCTGTCACCGAGCAATTCAGCCAAGGCGCGTGTAGCGCAACCTGGGGTGTGACAGCCGCCTGTCGTGATTGCGCGTGGTCGGTTACTGCTTGTACACTTTATTATTTGATAACAAAGCTTTCTTACCTCGGGTGTCTGAGACACTGCAGATCATCAGTCTGTCGTTATTCCTCCCACCTTTCTTGCACGAGGAACGTCAGCACAACACGCGAAGGCTTCCGCGTCTCATCTCTTTCGGTTTCACTTTCATTCTTTAAAGGCCAACTCCGGTGATTTTTCGACTATGTCAAGGTAATGGTGTTTTTATTTTCTTGAGACATTCTTGTCACGAGCAGAATAGATGAAATGCCTAGGAAATTCTAAAATAGTTTTGAACAAGCAAAAATGTGCGAAACCGAAACCGAAATCCGACCGGGCGCCCTGTCGGCGTATGACGTACTATTTGGTAAGAACCGGAGACCGTATACTGGTCCCGCCTTCGCGTAGTATGAAAACTTGAAGCCAGACCAGCGAAGCACCGGCCAAACACCACAGAGGAAGGAAGAAAGCTTTCCCATGCTATACCCGTGCCAAACACCACCGCCGTCACCTCGTGGCCAGCACAATAAACGCTGTAGCGGCCAGAGTAGGGATGTCGTCGGCAGTGTCACTTCCGTTGACAGGCCAAACACAACGTCACACAGACAGTGTCGCCAATAAATTTGACAAGCGAGGTGAGCGTTTCGAGACAATCTTTAAAATTCGTTTGTAAACGACCAGCGCATCTCTCAAGCCTGTAATTTGGCATAAATGCCAGAAATACGCGAAAGAACATACCCAGTGAATTTCATTGAGATCCATTGACCTCGAAAAATCGCAGGAGTTGGCCACTTGGAGGGATTACGTAAAGGGTGGGTTACGAGATATATGAATATAAGACGTGGTGAACACAATGCTACAGGTTATATTGTGATGTGATTGCTTCTTACACTCTAGAGCAACAAGATCGCCTCTTGTGGTACAGGGCAAGGAATGCGAGAACCAAGATATGAAAATGCAAGAAAGAAAAAAAAAACCCCGAAAAACACTCTGACGCACGGAATTGATCGTGGGACCTCTGCGCCGTGAAATCGAGACGTTCATCAACTGAACCACTCCGGAGCACGTCCTCCACCTTTCAAACGGCAAGGTATTTAAATCTACCACTTACCGCTGCTAACGGGCATCTCGGGGGAAATTGTGTTTTTAGCGTTACCAGCAAGATGACGCAATGAGCGCGCATCACCACATCGCGTGGCGGCGCCTGCTCTAATCTCCTACGCGTATTTTGTTTATTAAAAGACAACTGTAATAATAGTAAAAGAAACCCTAAACAGTGGGATTCATCAACCCAGCATCAACAAAAATGCGGCTAGCAGACGGCGAAAAAGCGTGTCTATGAGGTGGTGCGCGCGTGGAAAAGAGTGTATCGCAGCGCTCATGATGCGCATGTGCAATGTTTCCGACGATGGATGTTGCGCGGCGCTGACAGTGCCGTTGGCCTAGGGTGCCTCGACGCGCGCGCCCCCATTCAGCGAAGGAGCGAGCGTTGAGGCACTCTACGTCGGCCTATGTCAGGCACGCGATCACGTGATCACCCTGAAGGTGCTATCGCTGTACCTCTTTCCGTTTCATGTTGACGGCCCATAGCACGTGTAGACAGTGCCTTGCGCCAATCGCACCAGAATGTCTGGGAGTGTTCCAGATTAGCTTGAGGTCATCCTTGGTTTTGAACGCGCAAACGCGAACAGGTGAGTTGATTCTAGAACAAACGTGGCAACTAGTGATAATGCTGGAATGTTTGACGCCACATGTATAAATGACTTCGTGCTTTGCCACAGATCAGATTATCGACGGTTGACGCTCTAGCTGTTTGCCGATATCAATGTACAGTGTCGCACTTTGTGAAAAGAAACACGCGAACGCGTGGCCTGTGCTCTGGGGCAGCTGCCAACAGCACCATCAACCGAGAAGTGAAGAACGTACGTTCGCTTTTGGCGTCATCTATCGCCAAGCATGATAACTAGTCATGGCCGGTAGACAAGCGCTGCTAGATTACGTTTCCTCACCGCTCGCGCAGCGAGCGATATCGGGCGATTACTGCAGTCTGCACCATGGTCCCGCACAACGGTTGATATGTTGGCAGTAGACTACGCACTGCAGGCCTGAGCAGAGAGGAAGTGCAGTCTAACAGCGCTTGTCCTCCGGCCATAACTCATCATTATTTTTTTTTCTTGACAGCAGATGACGCAGGAAACGAACGTGTTTTCTTTTGCTGTCGGTTGATGGCGCTGTAGGCAGCCGCTGCAAAGGGCTTCACCCTATAGTTCAGGATGATGGCGCAGAGTTTTTCAAAGCACTGGGATTTAGGGACAGCGAGGGCAAAATAGACTTTAAGCAGGTAGACTTAACTAGAAGGAGGTTATCTGATTGGTGGCTAAAGTCAAGGCACGAGTGAAAATTAAACCCTTCACTGCGAAGTACGAATCCTCAACTTCATTATTTAAAGAAAAAAAAAGATAAATGTAATGGTTAGTTCACTAAGTGTTACGGCTAGGTGGCGTTAGCCACCGCCTGATCTAAAGGGTACAGCCACATCCATCCATCCATCCATCCATCCATCCATCCATCCAGAGCGCAGGTCACGCGTTCGCGTGTTCCCTTTCATAAAGGACGACAGCGTACAGCGCGCATTGCTTGCTGTAGTTTTGAGTTTCCGTTTCCGCAGCACAAGTTCGACCGTGTAAAGAGTTTCACCTTGGACACGGCGACTGCTGCCTCACCTCATAGTCGTGATCTCGTGACAATATCCATGATAGCACAGCGAATGCCGACAAAAAAAAAAAAACACTGAGGGCGTTCACGTAATTGCTATTTAAATAAAACGCAGATGTTACAATTTTTTTGACAAGATAAAAGTAAATGTTATATTTTTGTTGATTTCAATAAAACCCAACTGTGCGTGTTGGTTCAGCGTGATCGCCACTTCGAAAGAAACAATATCGTCGCCAACTGCCCACTTGCCTCTCTTGAAGCTTAACTTCTTCCATTTGATTAGTTTCCATAGAAACGGACGTAGTTGCAAGTCACATTTGTGAAGAGAGCAAACAACTTCGACAATAAATCGGGTTTACCTCCACGGTGAATGCCGTATACGCAGTCCGAGAGATCCGTCCAGAAATCAGATGGCGTTGCAGATCGGGCAACAAATATCGAAACGGTTGTGTTGTCAGGTACACCCTGATAAGCTGTCTTGACCTGAGACTTCTTGTTTCTCTCTGCCCGGTTTTAGCCGAGCCGGTTGCTTATTTGCTGCCGCGTGTCAGGTTTAGGGCCCCGAGATTACTGCCCTCGTGTCACCTACGATGGCTGTCTGTCTCGCTCCACTTTTTTTTTCTTTTGCTTTATCTGTTGTTTCGATTCTTGGCATCGAAGACCCTGTAAAGAGGGCTTTAGGAACCACTGGTACCGCGTCAACCGGAGTTATCGTTTCGCGGAAACGAAATTGCCCCTCGACAAACTTCGACAATTGCTTCTATTACCACTTCCCCCCCCCCCCCCCCCCACCGTGTCCTTTTCTAGTGGTCTGTATATGTGACAGTTAGAGCCGTAGAGCTTTGTACTGTGTCCAGCATTTGACAGCAGCTCTGTTTTTTTTTGCGCACTTCTTTTCTATTCGTTTTCTGATCTTCAGTATCTTTGTTCATAGTGTAGCGGGGGTCGAGTAAACAAGCTCGACTTGGAAAGGCACGCTAGCTGGCATAAAGCTCGCTTCCTATGACAAGATATAGAGGGCCGACGCGCTCGTAAATGGGCGGAAATGAAAGAAGGATTCCGGTAGTCTTACACGTGTTTTCTGTGTTCATTTCCGAATGAGTCTCCAAATCTGTTTCCAGGACGCAGTAGACGGCTGAAAAGGAGACAACATTTTTCCACCGCGAGTGCAGGAGCCAAACGACCACCTGTTTTATATCAGCCTTTCACTGCGTTGCCGTAGTGGTGCGTCAAACCTAATCTTCTTGCCCATATTGGCGGCAGCCATCGACGTAGGACTCCAGGAGGACTTTCGGTTTTAGATATTACTCCCCTAACGCATGCTACAAACGCTTTCTTGTTACTTTCTGGTATTTTCTTGCGGCTGCTGCACAATGACAAGTGATAGAAAGAATCAATGTTTCATATTTAGACACGGGTAACTCAAGCATTGTCATTAAAAATTCCTTTACTATTCGAAACCTAATTGCAACAGCAACAGCTTCAACAACACAAACAAAAAAACTATGCAGGAGAAGTCGTAAGATCAGCGGACCGCACCAAGACTCTCTTAAGAAGCTTCGTGGATACAAATTACGACGTCAGCACATAAACGTAGAATAGACTGAACGAGGAATTTGAAGATATGAGGCTCTGGCCAATGTTGTGAAAAAAAAAGTTGCTAGATCTGACGTACCTTGGGAATCGATGTTATGCGAAGCATGTGTGTGGAATAGGACTGTGTTGTGATTCTTTAGGGGCGAAGCTCTTAAAGATGTAGGCCTGTCCATCCCTTGTATGTATGTGCGTGACCACCTATAGTTCCACCTTTGCCAACTGCCCACTACTTCATCCTTGCAAACATCTTACTGCGCCCCGTTACCGATCCACCACTTCACCCACCATAAATCAGATACTGTTTGGAAGTAGCCAACATGAAATGCAAGATGGTAGTATCCAGGTGCGCGTTAGAGAACCATAGATTGTCCCACTGTGTCCATTCTTGCTTGTACGAGACCGCCTATATAGTTAAACCTTTTCAAGCTGCCGACTACTTCGTCCTTGATTGGGATGCACGTTAAAGAACCCCAGGTGGTCGAAATTTCCGGAGCCCTCCACTGCGCAGTCTCTCATAATCATAAGGTGGTTTTGGGGCGTTAAACCTCACATATCATCACTACTTCACCCTTGTAAATATCTCAGTATGCCCCATCACCGATTCACCACTTTATTGACCAGAAAGCTCTTATAATGAAGGTGGAACGGAAGCGAATATAGCTACCGCTTACGAATAATAAAATTTCTCGTATAAATAGATACAGTGTCTGTCACGTCTTTGATGATGTAGAGGGCGATATTCACGAATGGTTCATGGTTTTGCGATGAAACCTTCCAGTGCTTCGCCCCACTCATCATGATTCACTCCGTGGATATGCTGCGATTTTTTTATTGAGAAAAACTTTATGAACAGGTGCTAAAGATATGAACGAATTCACGCACAAACATACGTTACACAGCCGCGTATGTTTTATATAACTAGTTACCAGTTGCGTAACGATGCCAACCACAACATGGTCATTAGCAACACCAGTGGTAAGCTGTTGATGAAGCGCTAGTGCTCGCGAGGATCGTAGTCCTGTACACTGCATAAATAAACTTCAGCGACATCTAACTCCAATTGACTTTAACACGTCGTGACGGCTGTGTGATAGGAGTGCATATCCATATGTAATGTTTATAAAATTCAATAGCCAGTACTGCAATCACAATTTACGGTACAGGGACCCTAAGGTTTATTTGAAAAGTAGTTTCGAGACCTGGCGTGGCTGTCTGGTAGAGTGCTAGATTGTCACGCAGAATACTGATGTTCGATTCTTGATAGAACCATTACACATATTCTTTGAATTCGTCAGGTCAATGCTGCTGAAGTTAGATTCTTTAATACGAAAGTGTTCTATCCCAGGGTCCACAAAGATCTCAGTGGTGTATTAAGTCACGGAAATGACGTCGAAAAAATACGCATGTTCAGAAGACAAAAAGTTTTGTCAATGGAAGTCGAACTCATGACCCATGGGTCCGGGACAACAGATTCTGGGCATGCTATCTATTGCGCCAGGGCCACTTTTTTTTTTCTCAATTGCTGCGCCACGGCTGCATACATTATAGCCTGTAAGAATACGCCTTTTATGTCTACGACTATCCTCTCACAGAGTTCTTGGTAAAGTACAGCAATAATGCATCATTACCGTGACACCCACGATTAGTTTCTTCGACACGCCATTTTTAAGCGTCCGTTTCGTTCGGTACGTTTTGAATGGGATAAGTGCTATTTCGTCCACACCTTAGCACACCCCAGGTGGCGATTGCACCCACTAGCATCGGCGTCGCTTATAGCATCCATCTATTTATCCATACAAAAATAGTTCTGCAATGCATAGAGCAACGCACCTGCTTCGCCTGAATATGACTCCGCGTTGCTCACCTCACGAGTAATCGCGGCTGGCCAAAGGGAAGACATGGCGTGCGTTGCGTTGTCCTTTGGACGGGCAATATTATTCAATAAGTTCGATATGTAACGAGTAGGAAGTTCAGCGTCCATTCAGTCTCGGTGTTCTGACTGTCCAATCACTTTCTCTGGTCCCGCTTTCACCGTTTACATCTACAGCTACCACTAGCATGAATGAGTGCAAGGGTTTGCTTAATCGTTTAAAATGTGCGTTAGTCATCGGGATTGCGATGTATGATTCTGAAACAACACGACACATTTCACAAGCTCTTTTATATCAATGTATGCAGTAAACACTCAACTGCTTCGGTAAGGATACGTCTTACTTTTGGGTTTTACCGATTCCTATAATGAAGGAACCCACCATGTTTTTACAGCGAAAGCTGTATATGGCTAGGTGAAACGAAAACTGTGCGGCAGCGGTGTCACGAGCTGCCTCCATCGGCTGTGTTATGTGTTACGTCATTACTAAGCACACGCGCCATTGCCTGCGTTGTGAGCGACGTCGTCACAGAACACCTACAAGATTACAGCCATGGCACCGAGCCCCCGCGCAACAGTTTCTCCTAAAGCCTCCCCGCCGAGTTGGCTCGCGATGTCAGACGCAGCAACGCAGCGTTGCGGCATCAAAGCGATGATTGCGGGAGCGCATTCGCCGGTGTGAACGCCGCTTTCGGCGGGAGTTTCTACAGCGGCGCATTGGCCTCGTCTGCGATCACCGTGACCGCCTGTGGTTTGAGAACAACCAATGTGACTAATGCATAGTGAAACGCATTCATCCACTCATCGCATTGCTCCAAGACAATGATTATGTCAGACAATATGTGTAACATGTGAAATAAACACTCTGGTAAACCAGAGTGAAAGGTGTTTTTTCGCATTATGAACCATTAACACGTACCAAGTAATAATGAAACACTTCAGTGTTGAACCCACCGCTAAACACCGGGGCCACGCGCTTTAGCTTTCGCTGGTTAACCATTTCCCGGGAAGATACGAACTGTAATTCACCTGTGGCACATACCCGCATACCTTTGGCACATAACCGAGGGCGGGTATGTGCCACACGTCTGGCGGAAACGGTTTGGCGATGTACGCTACAGGATGGACATTTATTTATTTATTGCAACAAAGAAGACAGAAAAAAAGAGACAAGAATTCAGCTCTTAGAGGCGGAGGAAGAAGAACTGAAAAAAAAAAATCAACATGTCAAAGAAAACGCAGGTGGGATGTGGAGCAGCACCATTGCGCACGGATGTGGTCGGAGTTTCTGACCACATCAGTTTCTGACTGGAAGACCAGTTTCTGACTGGAAGACACATTAGTTTCTGACCACATGAGTTTCTGACTGGAAGACCAACGGCACCTCGTCGGTGTCGTTGGTCTTCCACATGAAGTGGTCTTCCACTGCCGGCGCTTGCGTTCGGCTTCTTCCCTGGCTCGCGCCTCGTCGGTGTTGCAGGCGCGAGGTCGCCATTTGTGAACGCGATCGGCTCTGCGAACCCTCGCAACACCGGCGACGGCCGAGTTAGGCCAAAATGCTTCGGCGCATGTTTCAGCGGCAAAAAGAACTTCACTTTACGGCGTCCTCTACATCGCTCATATGAGTGAGTGAGGGATTCTTGAGGGAACGAAAAAGGCACCTAATTCTTGTCTGCCTCATGAGCGATACGGCGCAGTGTCTTGTAGTGAAAGGGTGGGTAAAAGAATAGTGGAAAGATAAAGACAAAAAAGTAGGACAAGGCAAGCGACAGCAGAAGAAGGAGATATGAAAGTTGGGAGCTGGTCGAAAAAGTCCGAGGAAAGGGCACCACACGGTGAGAGCGGCACGGTGTCAGGAGGTCGCGGAGGGCAAACCAGTCAGCGAGAGCTACGCTGGCGTCGAAGATCGCGGGCAACGCCGAAAAGCGACCTGAAAGAATGTTCACTCGATATGCGCTCGAATGTTACAAGCGGTGGGGTGCGGGAAGCCAAAGAGAGGTGACACGCGGCTGGCACGTCCCAGGTGGGGGAGAGAGTGACGTCACCAGGCACTGCGAGGGAAGGTGTTACCTACTTGGCACCGCCCCACTACCTGCGGCCAGAAGAGCATGGTGCGGTGCATTGGAATGGAGACACGGACGGACAGCGCTACACATGCTAGTCAGGAAGCTGCCTCACATCTAAAATCGTTGATGGCGACCGCTATGGCTTTGTGATTCTCGGCGCCATTACAAACTTGGCGCTGTCGACAGGATCATGGTTTATGCCCCTGAGTAGCCAGAACTTCCAGTGGAGAATGTGCATCTACATCATTGCGAGCCATGAGGATGATGTCAAGACGGTGAGCGTTGAATGGTGTGTCTATGAGCTTCTCCTGTCCCGTCCAGTTATGAAAGAACTACGTTTGAATCTATATTGGGCTGGGCAAGTTATCATGCAAGATGACCGTCAGCTGGCCAGCTTCACAGCCTTCGCCGATCATCCACGTAAGCTCACTACCACAGAATATGTCGTACTCATGTATCATGAATCGCTTTGCATAGGCGGATATCCAAATGCAACCTCAAAGTTTCAAGTTCCATTCGAGATGCGAGATACCACAGTGGTGAAGCGAAAGGCCTATAACATGTCGAGAAAAAAAGAAGCTTGGCTGAAAAGAGAGCTATCGAAAACACTCGATGCCGGCGTCATACGGCCTTCTACGTTTTCTTTTGCTTCGCCTATAATCATCACACCTATAGAGGGCAGAACATTTCGTCTCTGCACCAATTACAAACAGATAAATAAACAAACTGACCCTTTCTTTCTCCCTATGCCGCATTATAACGCAATCGTTAATGAAACCGGAGGCTGCAAAGTTTTTTCTCTTCTCGACCTTTGCAAAGTATTGGTGCAAGTGCTTCTGCAAGAAGAAATGAAGAGGTTCTTCCCATTCATTACATCTTTTAACGTCTATGTATACAACAGAGTTTCATTTGGCTGGAACAATTCGCACGCCTGGTATCAGATGATGATGGGCAGCCACACTCGGCAATATTCTGCAACGTTTATATTGATTACTTTCTCGTCTATTCGCGGTCAGCAGAGGAGCACTCTGCATGAACACCTTCGGAAAGTGCTACAAACCCTTAGTGACGCGGACCTGAAGTATAATGAGAAGAAGAGTGAATTTTTCCAGTCAAAAGTAGTTTTCTTTAGAAGAGTATTCGACGGAACTACCAAGAGTACTAAAGAGGAGTCCGTCCAAAGGATCACGACGCTTACAAAGCCGCATAATATTCACTCTGAGTTTCTTTAGGACTGACGGGCCACTTCAGGGGTTTTATCCAAGATTTTCCGAAGATGACGAAGTACCTGATGAAACAAACAAAGGAAGACGTGTCCTTTGTTTGGACCGGGTAATGTGAAAGGCCTTACCGGGAACTTGTACCACGCATTTCATCAGACCCTGTGCTTACCTTACCAGACTACAGCTTACCTTTTTAGATGAACACAGACACTTCAAACGGCTGTTCTGGCTGTACATGGCTGTTCTGTGCAAAATAGATGTCCGTTCACCACCAGCTCAGCAGCTGAGGGTTATAGGACACTGCCCCACACCTTCAGTCGAACTCAGCGGAATTTTTTGACAACTGAGAAGGAGGCTTTTGCCATTTTGATAGTGGTCTGGTACTTTCGATCGTATACATAGATGGAAGAAAGTTTGCGTCGTACAGAGACTATCAATCACTGATGCACCTCTTCAATCTGTCAGAGCCTAGAAGAAAATTGACCCGACCTGTTAGAGCCTAGAGGAAAATTGACCTGATATGCTAATGAACTTCAGCACCACGACTTTAATGTCTTCCATCGTGCAGGCAGCCATTTTACAGATACCAATGTCTTGTCTCGATTAACGATCGAGGTCCCGCATGGAAGCATAAACTTGGCGAGATTATGGGAAGGCCATGAAAGTTTTCAGTTGAAGCAGCTGGGCAAGTTCACTGTTCCTACGATTCCGAAATTTCTTCACTTCTACCACGACGGTCCGGAATCAACTGCTCATGATGGTTTTTGGCGGACCTATAGCAATATTCTTAGGCGCTTGACCTGGAAAAATATGAAAAAAAGACATCGAGAAGTATGTGAAGTCATGAGCCAATTGTGTCACTTGATACGAAGCCAAATACCGGCCGCGACCCGACGAGCTCGTATTGACAAACCACTCAAAGAAACCCTTTGAAGTCGTGCACGCCGAATTTTCGGATTTGAAAAAAAAAAGAACAGTTCTGGGGTTGTCAAGACAGTGTTTCCCAATTGTAATAAACAGTGCACGAGAACGGTAGCGACGGGTCCTGGACGAGAAGGCGCAAACGGCGTTATAGCTTTGCTTGACTAAGCGATATTCTCACAGCTGAAAGTTGTCATATCGAACAACGAACCGGCATTCTTGAGCAAGAAGCTGCAGCAGTGGGCATGCTGCCAGGGCGTTACGTTAGACCGTTGCGCTCTTTTTCACCCGCAGGCCAATGCAATGGTTCAAAGGGTCATCCGTGACATCAAGACATTCATACCTACGTACCCAACATTTAAAGCCGGATGTAAACGCTATCTAGAAGCGGCTGTTGCACATTACAATAAAACACACACTGGGATCCCAGGAAGCAGCCGACACATTGCTGGTCATGGCGACGCTCCAATATTGCCTACCCACAAAGAAGCTGTAATCGACGACAAACTGAGATTGTTTGAACAACGCAAAACTGACGAGGAACGATTCAGGTACCGAAGGGAGATGAAGATCCCATTCGACGAGCGACACCCAAGACACAGGCCGGATATTGCCCTAAACGATGTCGTGCTTGTGCGGAACGGTCTACCTAGTATGGAAACAAGGACTCTTGGGCCCTCAGAGTCGTCAAGGTATCGGTAGAACAAGGTGTGCTCGAGACCATAGGGTGTACCGTAATGGCGGACAACTTCAATTCGCCGCTGCAAGCAACATTCTTCGTTATCACCCCACGAAGAGTGAGGAGGAAAAAAACGGGGGAGTATAAGGAAGAAGATGGGGAAAGAAGAGCAAGAGTCCAGTTCTTGGAGGTGGAGGAAAAAGAAGAACTGAAATAATTAGTAATGGCAACCGTGTTTGCTATGTGATTATCAGTGTCGTTACAATTATTTATTTATTTATTTATTTATTTATTTATTTATTTATTTATTTATTTACAATAACTCGAAGGCCCCAATGAAGGGGTTTTACATGAGGGGTGAACTATTGCAGTGGGCGAAAGGAATTCGTGTTCGATCGCTGCTTTGCAGTTGATGATCCGGGCAAATTGATGTAGCTTTTCTAGTTTTTAGAAAAATGTATGACCTTGCTTCACATTCTAATGTTATAAAAACTCGAAATGATTAACTTGCCAGCATATATATTCAAATGGATTATGACCTTTTTAACTAACCGTAAGCAGTCTGTTGTTCTCGATAGTTTTTCAGGTGAAGTGCCTGTAACTTGAAATGTACCACAGGGCAGTATTCTAGGAGCCTTGCTATTTTTATTATACGTTAATGAGTCACTAACATAATTACAGAACCCGTAAAAATCAGATTGTTCGCCGTTCTCTGCGTGGTGTTCAATAAAATATCTAGCAGAGACGACAAAGTTGCACTCTATTCTAAACTTCAAAACATAGTGCCCTCGTGTCTTATAGATGAAATATGAAATTAAACGCAGGAAATTCAGTCTTTATAAAAATTACTTGAGTTAAAATATTATCGTTTTCTTATAACATCTCGTTCAAACCTCTGACTGAAGGTACTCAATATAAATATCTACGTGTGACTATATAAGAAACAATTTATCCTGGAATACACATGTTTTTTTAAGGTGGGTTTTCGTGAGCTTTGCTTTTTAAGGCACAAATTAAAACAGGCTCCTCACAACAATTGTCCAACAGCTTAAAAATGAAACAGGCTCCTCACAACACTTGTCTAAAAGCTTACTACGCGCTAATCCATCCGAAATAAGAATATGCGTGCATTGTGCGGGATCTTCACCCCAAACATGACACTGATGCATTAGGAAGAACAAGCTTTTGTAGTGGGTTAGAACATTGGACAACCCACTCGTTACGGTAATAGAATTGAGTAACTACTGGTTGTTCGTTTGCTGTTCTAGAGCACTTACTCATATTAACGCGATTGCTTTCCCGACATCAAGCCTGCCTAAGACAAGTTTGCCAAAATGTCCCAAGCACCGGCGTGGCTTGGCCCCACTGTGTCCTTTGTACAAAGTTTTTTTTCTCCTTTTAACAATAGTGGTTTAAGACACCGGCGGTGGGGTGATTAAATGCTTTGAGTTATTATTTTAGACGGCTAATCATCACAAGAAGAGCGAAGAAGCAAAGTGAAAGACTAAGCCCAAGTATAGCCCAGCAACAAGTATACTTTGCATTGTATCTAAACAAAATTGTGATTCTGACGTCATAAACAAAACGAGTATGATGCCCGTATGTGCACGCCCACTCCGTTTCACTTTGCCAGTGGGTCGAATCTGCCTACATTGCTGCATGTAGAAGTGAAATAATTTTTTTAGACGTTAGAAAAATCGGGGCGACGCGGAGAGTTTTTTTTCCACTCGATGTATTTCGCCACGTGGTCATCAGCTCTCACGTATTTCTTGAGTATAGCAACAGCTTTAACGGTGCAATATTTTAGACCATGGCCCAATGAAGTTTCACGAAATCAAAACCGGAGAGACAGCAGCCCAGAAAACGGGTGTTGAAAGTTTTAGCTAAGCTGAGAAGCTCTCTGTCCATTTGCGTCTAACTCGGACCTAGAACCTAACACGTGTCTCGATGATTTAGACGCTGGCAGTAAAGACATTATAGCGAATGCTACTCCATTTCGCGGTGCGCACGGTATAACCAACGCGAAGCACTTACGGCTGTCGGCGACACGTCTCTTGTTTCATTGGCTAAAAGGAATGAGACGTCTGGGAAACGTTGTGTAATGATATACAGTTCACCGCAAGCAGTTAGGTCCAGCCCGTTGCGCCAGCTGGCTATGTGGCGGAGATTTTAAGAGCTTTCGTGGATTAACAAAGTGGCTTGCGCTTTCCGAGAACACCGCTCCGAGGGACATGATTTCGACACGTTTCCGCGGTTCTTACGTTGTAGAATTCTCGCGAAAAAAAAAAGAAACAGAAATAAAACTAGTGTTTAGCTACACGATCGCTGTAATGGGGAAAATTCCACGGAAGTGCTCTTAACCTCATGTTTGTTGTTTGAGTGCCTAATTAATTCCGCGAAATCTCGAAGCCTGGTCTATTGGGATCTGGCTAACGCAGAGGGTACTGCATATACAGTGCCAAAAAAAAATAATAAAGCGGTCGTGTTGCGACCGTTTTGTGAAAGAAGGAGTGGCTGTTCGATAAAGGAGCCGTTACATGCAACTTCCGTTCATAATTTGTGCTATGGGGATTGATCCTTGAGGGCTCACGGCCAAGCTAGGGAAGCTTTAGCGCATTTGGTCAAACTCCTAATTTATCAAGAAACTCTCCTCAAGCGTCTGTTCATGCGCGAGCTGCTGCCGGGGCGTGACTTCAGCGCTGGCCGCATCGCGATGCCATGCACTCCGAGATCTCCCCCAAGTGTGAAACAGACATTACAATAGAGCTATTTCAGTTTCTTTAGCATGACATCGAAAAGTAAACGATTTGCAGAACCTGGAACTTAGGTAGAGGATGACGGCCATGAAACACTTGACGTCACCCGCGCCTCGACAAAATGGAGTTGTCCGTCAGTGGGCCCGGCAGGTTCCATAGCCGGCGTCTTCTAAGGCACAGTTTTCAATAAAATGTTTTTTTACATTCCATTTTATATATATATATATATATATATATATATATATATATATATATATATATATATATATATATATATATATATACAGGCGGAATAGACACTCTCCTTCTATTTTTTTCTGCCGAAAACCACAATTTCGGTGGTGAAAGTGTCATCGCTCCTTCAATGCGTCCCACCCCCCTCCCTTCCCCGAAAAAAATATGCCTACGAAGGACAACGAACGACTCTGGAGTTGGCTGCTTCAGTCCCTTATTTGTTTTTATAATACCGCTGACCAACTTGCTCAGTTTTTGATATTTTGAGTTCATGCGAGAGCGCCTATACTCCATCCATTTTTTATGGCCACTCTATTCAGTTATGGCGGGACTAGCCAACGGCTAAGGGACCTACTTAATTGGCCTACTGCCTTGCCTTTCAATACCAAAATAATGTTGTTTGTCTGCCTGTCTGTTTGTCCAGTCAATAAATTGTTTCATCACAGTGCGGTCGTAAGGTTTGACACACCTCTGACGCAACAATCGCCTGCTCGCGTATTAGTGGCAGAACTGACTGAAGTGCGATGTCAACTTGTGTTTTTAGAAAAAACGTGGTTCATTTTTGTTTCTTTCGCTCTTGAGAATGTATAGCAGCACAGATAAGTTGTCAATGCGCCGAAGCTTTTCCCACTCCCCTTGTTCACCTTACAATATATTTGCGCGGTGATGCATGCGACACGTGAAAGGTGTTTTTTTTTTTGTAAAAAATTGGATAGGTTTCCATCTAAAACGAATTGGAGATCTTGTTTATTATTGTTTTGTTCGTCTATCTTAGGGACACTTACGAGCCTTTGGTAACGCTTAAGTAAAATTTCTTTCTTTCTTTCTTTCTTTCTTTCTTTCTTTCTTTCTTTCTTTCTTTCTTTCTTCCTTTCTTTCTTTCTTTCTTTCTTACTTTCTTACTTTCTTTCTTTTTTTCTTTCTTTCTTTATTGGTTTGTTATTCTATCACCTTAGGGACACTTACGATCCTTCGGTAACGCTTAAGTAAAGTTTCTTTCTTTCTTTCTTTCTTTCTTTCTTTCTTTCTTTCTTTCTTTCTTTCTTTCTTTCTTTCTTTCTTTCTTTCTTTCTTTCTTTCTTTCTTTCTTTCTTTCTTTCTTTCTTTCTTTCTTTCTTTCTTTCTTTCTTTCTTTCTTTCCTTCTTTCTTTCCTTCTTTCTTTCTTTTTCTCTTTTTTCTTTTTTCCTTTTTTTCTTTTTTTCTTTTTTTTTCTTCCTTTCTTTCTCGAGCTTGTGCCATGCTCCCTACTAAGCTTGACGCCAATTTTGGTGTTCATCTACGTACTGAGTATACAGGGCAACAGTTTTGTTGCACAGGCAAGCACGATCGTTATGCGTTCATATCGATGCGACAATGAATAGGGGCAGCGTTGTACGAAAAGTCACCTCGATAAAAGATCAGGTTAGTATATTAGAAACGGATTATCGTTGACAAGCTGCCGAACGAGATAGCGTCAGTTGTTGAAAACGGCTCTTACAGATATGCATGTGATCGGCGCTATTTAGAGGGCTTTGTTACTCCGTACTCACCGATGCAGTGTTTTGTTGCGTATACAGTGCCACTGCCACAAGCACACAAAATGTGTCATCAATGTGTTCCGTCGTGATGTTCTGTTGAATTGTAATTGATGTGTACTGCTCTTGCGATTAAATTTATTTAACCGCGAACATTGCATTTTTGAACTGGAATGACTTTTCACTCTCCCTTAGTAGAGTACCAACTACTATAAATTATTAAATGCTTTTTTTTAAAACCCAGCTTGTAGCAAACTTTGTTTGAAGCAGAGACGCTCACTTGGTCCTGTCACGCTGAAATGCATTTTGTCACACTCGCATCAACATTAGCCGGAGTACCCTAAATGAACCAGACAAGTTGACACATAGCGATTCCTTAAAAGCATGCACGTAAACCTGAGCGGGTCATTTGGGTGGTTAGAGGCTAACACTCACTAACCAGAGCTCGACAGCAGCCTCGACAGCAGCTGTCACAACAATATTAAACCGTCTGACGCGACTTCAGATAAACGGTTTGTCGGAACCCTGCTTCTGACCGCGACTCGTTCCTGTCACATGTATGTAGACCAATTGTTTGTATCAGCATCCCCACTTTTTTTGCGAGTTTCTCTCTGTGCTTACGGGGTGAGTGACAGCGATGTTCTAAGTCTACTGGGGCCGTGCGATGGCATATATGGGAACTTGACACGACGGTGTTCAATTAGGTATGAAATCCATGTTTGGCGACCTTTATTAGAAATGATTGCGTGCCTACTAGGATGATGCGTTCACGCACGCACGCACAAACACATTTACACATGCACGTCGTCTTGAACGAAAAGTCAAAGTGCGCCAGTTCGAGCAGAAAGACTATACGTCACGTCTGGGGGAGTGAAAGCAATTCAAGTACGATTGAAAGCGTGAGAATGTATGTATGTATGTATGTATGTATGTATGTATGTATGTATGTATGTATGTATGTATGTATGTATGTATGTATGTATGTATGTATGTATGTATGTATGTATGTATGTATATGTATATATATATATATATATATATATATATATATATATATATATATATACACTGATAATTACCGCAAAATTAATGCAAGTGAGTGCTGGTCGTAACAGCATGCGGGATTTTACAAGCCGAAACCACGATACGACGCCATAGCAAAGGGCACCAGAAATATCCACCATCTGGTATTCTGTAACGTGAATTGACGTCGCACACAATACATGACGCTGTAGCATTTTTCCTTCATCAAAATGCAACTGGCTCGGCCGGTATTAAATCCGCGTCCTTAGGGTCACCAGCTGAGCGCTGCAACCGTTGTACCGTGTGGAGAGGAAGAAGAAACTGCCGAACACTTGATAATGTTCTGTAAAGGGCTTCACCCTGTAGTTCAGGATGATGGTGCAGAGTTTTTCAAAGCACGGGTGTTTAGGGACAGGGAGGGCGAAATAGACTTTAAGAGGGTAGAATTGACTAGAAGGAGGTTATCTGATTGGTGGCTAAAGTCAAGGCACGAGTGAAAATTAAACCCTTCACTGCAAAGTTCGAATCCTCAACCTCACTATTTAAGGGGAAAAAATAAATCTAGTTTTTGGTTCATTGAGTATTACGGCTTGGTGGCGCTAGCCACCGCCCAATCTAAAGGGTACAGCCACATCCATCCATCCATCCATCCATCCATCCATCCATCCATCCATCCATCCATCCATCCATCCATCCATCCATCCATCCATCCATCCATCCATCCATCCATCCATCCATCCATCCGTCCATCCGTCCGTCCGTCCGTCCGTCCGTCCGTCCGTCCGTCCCCGAGGCACATTGTGTACCATGAGTTCAGAAGTAAAAGTTATATATCGGAAATCACATTAGTGAGTGTTAAATATTTCGTGACATTCAAAGGAAATTAGGTGAGTAGTTAATTAATTAGGAAATGTTTACTGATGACGGCTTTGGTTTGTTATACAGCGCACGATACTATCGACGCACCGTATGGCACTCGCTTTTTTGCTCTTCTCAGGTGAATATCTTTTGATACAGTCTCACCTATTTACATACACTACCTTGCCAATTTTCGCAGCCGCGTGCTGAAAAGCCACTCTGTTCAGGTGCTACATGGTACTCCTACAGCCGGCAGCAAACTTGTGCAAGTGCACTCACTTTTTCACATTATGCAAATTTCAGGTCTTGCACGTAATACAAATTCTTCAAGTCTCAAATATGTTGCGCAATATAGGCATAATCAAGATTCATTTGCATACCTACTTGCGGGAAAAAGTTCTTTCTCTGATTGCTGTGTGGTTGTGACTATAAAAAAGAAAAAGAAGTATATTGAACGCATTCTTTCAAAATTGGATGTTATATCACCCGCTTTGCGCATGTTTTCGAAGGCTTTGAAAATTCCTCTGATAAAATTATTTTCGTGGCCACTGTTTTCAGTGCTGCATAATTTGATCAAACTTGTGAGGGCCCCCTGGTATTCCTTGGGTTTCGGCTGTAATATAGCAAATGCGTTCAACGAGGAAGCTAGTTTCAGCATTTATTTGAAAGGCCTTATTGTTGGTCGGAAATCTAGATTGCTTGCTCCAACTACGAACCGAGTGTATCGTGAATGGGTCAAGGCGCATTTACTTTTGCCAAGATCAACTTTTCTATCCAATTCCGGAGCGTTCTAACCGGCGAAGTCCCTTCCGAGACATTTTGAAAGCTTCTTCCGTCGGTTGACGATCTCCATGATGTCCGTCGGCGTGTCGATCATGATCTGCCAACCTGAATAAAGATAGGTGCAAGACAAAGGTCATCTTCTGCGAAAGCCCTGCAGTAATGAAATCAAGAGCGTGACTAAATCTTGGCTGGTCAGGAATAGTCATGGCCGAAGGGAGACGTACCGACCAATCAAAATCAATGGCACTGACCAAGGACAAAAAGAACTTTAAAAAATAAAATTAGCTCAGCTTGTGCTGAGTGGTGCAAGGCGAGGTCACATAAAGACTGTAAGGCACGTAACTAATCCGGCCGGAGCTAAAATTTTACTCTGTCATTTCTTTCTTTCTCCTTCCTTACTATACTATACAACGCTAGGCTCGTACTTTAGTACTTCTATCTGCTTATTCTTTTTTTGAGTATGTGTCTTTTTATGAGCTTAGCTTGTGTTGGCGCGGTACATGTACGAAAGAAACACGACACAGGCGTGAATAGAAAGATAGGCGCTTAAATTTCAACTTTTTGGAAACTTCCAACAGTCGGAAGGTTAGCACCCACCTTTTTCTTTACGCCTGCATTGTTTTTATTTCGCACATGTACCGCGTTAACACAATGAAGCCAAGTTCCCCAACCCACCCGAGCTACAACACTTCAGAGACTTCTGCGTCTCTCTTTTTATGTCTGTTTGGTTATCCGTCTTTCTATCTCTTTCTATTTGTTTCTCTCCTTCTCTTCATCTTTTTATAGCTACTGCGCACGTCAAAGCTTTACCATAACATTTTTGCTGTAAAAAAAGCCGCTTAGGGGCCCGTACGGCGGCCTTTTTCAAAACGAAGCAATCGGAGAAGGGAGAGAAGGGTGGGCTTAGATGAGTTCTGACACGATTATTAAGTATCTTGGGACTGTTACATCAGATAAGAAGACTGGTTTCGAGAACCCTAAAAAGAGTACAGTGGTGCCCGAGAATGCATCGCTTATATTTTTAATAACACCCCCTTAAAAGACTTTCGATTTTAAGGGGACGGCTTCTCCGTGACGTGTCAGGGCAGTGTGACGTCACGGCGAGACAGCGATACGTGGTGTACCAACGTGAAATCTGCCATCTGCTCATGGTACAGGTAAACAAATACAAGTACATTGTATCCAGCGACACCGAGAGCGATTTGTGGCGTACGCAGCATTCAGAGTTCCCAAACCGACTAAGACTGTGTTGACCCAACTGGATAATGTTCATTGCAGTAGGGCTGGCTTTCTGATACTCAGCGACGAAAGCTTCAAAAAAAAATATTTTCTACTGGTTGGCGCACTGCGGTGTTTGGAGAACGTTACAAGAAAAAAAAAAAAGATGTCTCTTGGCGATGTCTCGAAATTGTGTGGTTAGTACACCTTTGAGTACGTCAAAATAAATGTCGCGAACTGTCGGCATACATGAAAGGCAGGTTTGTTGAAGCTCGGCTAATAATAATAATAATAATAATAATAATAATAATAATAATAATAATAATAATAATAATAATAATAATAATAATAATAATAATAATAATAATAATAATAATACAATTCTATTATTGTTGTTGTTGTTGTTGTTGTCACGGTAACCAGATGAAATGACTCACGACAGGATCTGCAGACAAGTCCTGTCTTTGTAGCTGTGAAAGATAGCTATTAGAAAATTAAAAATACGTATCTATACTAGGCAAGACAGCCCTCTAGCGGAAGGTTTTCGCGAGTCTGAGAACCCTGGCTTACAAGCTGCAAGCTCGTCTGATCTGGGAGAGCACTCACACCGCCTTTCGAAGAGAATGCACAAGTCGGTGATCGGCTTCTTCCGATATCCGCACACGACGGGGTTCATGAAGCCGCCGATGCATCGGTAATGCAACGTCAGGTGCTCCATCGTCGTCCGATTCACGTAGGGCTCCGTGTGCAGAGGCACGAACGGGTTCGGCTCCTTGCATATGTTGCCGGTGTAGTAGAAGGCGTACCGCACTGCGCCAATGTTCAAGAGGTAGCGCACAGAAAACAGAAAAGAACACGGCGCGAATCTATGGGTCAGCCGGTGGTTTATCTCGGTGGATTTCGTTCTCCGGATTTGATGAAATGCGATTTTCTAACTTTAGTCGCCTCAAGTGTGCGCACATGTTGTGGGTGACGCGATGGGAAATGCTGCCTTAATTGACAGCTCAGCGAGGCCACCTTCACTTGCACAGGGACAGCTCGAAAAAAAGCTTGAATCAACATCCAATACATATTGTGTGAAGTACAGGGTCAATACTTATGAAAGACAACATAC
Source organism: Rhipicephalus microplus (assembly GCF_043290135.1). Lineage (NCBI taxonomy): Eukaryota > Metazoa > Arthropoda > Arachnida > Ixodida > Ixodidae > Rhipicephalus > Rhipicephalus microplus. The sequence goes on along the minus strand of NC_134708.1, from coordinate 11,919,875 downwards.
GAACGTGCTCCGGCGGCTTGCTTGTATACTATTGCGCGTTCAAGCGGGTTTGATAGCAACCACAGCCTCTATTCCTGTCATCTAGTGGCGAGTAAAACAACCGGTCATTGGAGATATTTATTCATTTATTTGTTTTTTTTTGTTTATTTATTTACCTGTAGTAGCCTCAAGGTATAAATACATTGTAGAGGGGGTGGGGTGTACATAGTAAAAAAGAAAGAGCAAACAAAGAAGCACAACAATAACAGTGATATGGAAGCATTATGCAGAACTACAAGTATTTCGTAAAGCACGTTATAGAGAACATCTAGCAAAGTAGTTACAAGCAATGTAGAAGAACCGAACGTGTAACGTTGTGGTAGGTTTGATAGGACATTTTTAAATGCAGTTGCATTGGCGATTACGCCCGCCCTCTCAGCCCCACCACGGTGGTCCAGTGGCTAAGGTACTCGGCTGCTGACCCGCAGGTCGCGGGATCGAATCCCGACTGCGGTGGCTGCCTTTTCGATGGAGACGGAAATGCTGTAGGCCCGTGGGCTCAGATTTGGGTTCACGTTAAAGAACCAACCCCCCGTGGTCGAAATTTCCGCAACCCTCCACTACGGCGTCTCTTATAATCATACGGCGGTTTTGTGACGTTAAACCTCACACAAATATCCACGCGTGGACTCTCACGTAATTGCCTTGAAGGGGGAGGGGGCTGCAACCTTGCCGCCGGTTCCATGCCAACAATAACCGCTTGTTTTGCTCGCCACTAGATGACGGGAATGGAGGACGCGGTTGCCGTTGATACCGTTTTAGCGAACTACAAGCAGCCTCCGGAGCATTCGAGCCACGCATTCGCCATGTTTCCTTTCATAAATATTGACACTGTAGTACATGCATAATTCATAACACGACGAAGACAGTGCGAAGACGGCATGGAGGGTAGCAAGCCGATAACACAAACGCTGTGCAAGTACGTTGCGATAGCATATATCTACAAAATAAAAAAAAGTACCACCAATTAACGCAGCTAAGTACGTGGATGATGCGATAACAACGGTACAGGGAGCAAGCCACAAACTTTTTCTTTGGGTTAGAAGTTATAGCGCTTGTGTGTGTGTGTGTGTGTGTGTGTGTGTGTGTGTGTGTGTGTGTGTGTGTGTGTGTGTGTGTGTGTGTGTGTGTGTGTCACTCCTTGTCCCGCCTGTGGCAAGTCAGTTCTGCTCTTAACATTCTCAATATGCCACACCATTGAGACCAAAAATACATCATAACAAAGCCCTACAAAATAGAGCAGTTACGCAATGGAGGATGTGAAGACTGAGAAAGTGGCGGAGCTTTTGCCGTTTCCCTCCTCTTCTACCCTCTACATTCTCGCTTCCCTTTTACACACCTTGATGTACTCTCGTATAGATAATAATCGCTTTGTATCTTTTTTCTATCGCTTTTTTGTATGTTTGGTAGCATCTCTTTCTTTGTTTATCATTTTCTTTTCGAGTGTTTCTGTTTATTCCATATTTTCTCCTTTACACTAATTTTATTTCACTATTGCTCTTTCACTCCATCTCTTCCTATTTCACTGTACTGTTTGTCTGTTTGTTGCCTGTGAACACTGGCACATACCCCCTCTAGGGGATTGGCCATGAAAGCTTGTGGTGGCTTATGTGAATACTATGCAGTGATTGTCAGCCTATTACTAAAAAAACAGAGAAAAAGAATGGCAAATTATCTTTCAAAACTAAACTAATAATAAAACAAAGATGAATTAGTAAATGAAAAAGAGCTTATACTATATTAGAAGATTGAAACTTTGAGTAGAGCAGACAGTTGTGTTTACCTCATCCGATCAAAATCGAGCGTATGTCCGACATTAATTCACATTACCAATTACATCACAAGTATATATTCATCAAGAAAATATTAGAGCAGACGTTATATTGACATGCGTTTAGATTCTTGAATAAATTACGCACTGCATCAAGTACCTTTCTGTGGAAATGTCCGCATCCCGAGGCGCCGAAACTGAAAACGTTATCTGCAGTTAAACTTGAATCTATTGTGCTCATTCCCTGAGCCTCTATATCTTCTTTCCTTCTTCGATTTATTTCTCTTCCGCTAGTTGTATATTTCTTTCCTTGTTCTTTATTTCTCACTTTTTATTTTTATATGAAAACGTATGGTAAGGCAGGCTCCGTTAGAGCCGGCTATCCCAACATCATGGTAGTAAAGATATATACAAAGACACGAGAAGCTAAGAAGAACAACGGAGAAGAAAAGAAAACAATGAGAGACACTACGTACACATACTCTCTATAGGGCGTATAACGGGTGATCACAGTATATGGGCTTCTCTTCTTTTCTATTTCTTGCAGTTTTCTTTTGCATATTTCGTTCCCTCCCCGCTCTCGTTATATTGTCTATCAAAGTTATTGCGTTTCCCGCTGGACAACTCGGCGCACATGTTCTTGGAGTGAAGCGGAAAATGAGGAACAGGTCGAATAGAGCGCTTACTCAATGATGATGATGCAAGTTGTCCCATTCAGCAGACACTTTAAGCATGGCGTAAGAGCTCCGCTCTTAAAACGTGGCACTGTCACATGATAATGGCGACGAAACAACCACCATAATAGAGAGTAATAGCTCAGTGGCTCAGCGGGCCTTGTGAATGAGCGTGGACTCCTACTGCGCATGCGCGGCACATTGGCATCACCAGAGTTTTAAAGACGATAGTCTTTCTTGGCGTACTTCTACGCAAAAGTTTTGGTCTTTCTCTCTGTCTGTATGCCTGTCTTGTCTGCTTGTCCACCGTAACGATACCCCAAACGACACCAAACGACTCTGATACTCGAAACGACCAAACACCTGCGCAGCACCCACCAATATTGCTCACATTTCAGCATTCATACTTATGCAATTCTCAAATAAAAGCATTTATTGCACATATTTGAGGCACCATAACAACACGTCAATATTCTGTGTGTCTTTATACTAGAGAAGGCATACATAAGTAATTCTAAGGACCGTAGCGTTTATCACGCTGTGCTGACAATGCAACGCGATACTCAAAAAGGCAAGTGTTTTCAACGCTTTGCTAAGACGACACGGCGGTGGCACCGGCCCATCGCTTTGCGTTCTACTCCTTATCGCCTCCAAGAGAGGCGCGCATCTTTTTCCGTAGCTGCTCACGGCTTCCTTAGTTTTTGAAGATAACTGCCAGATGACGCTTGAATCTAACGTGCCTCGATGCGCTCGTTCGCCTTCGCTGCACGGATCGAGACTCTCTAACGCAGCGCTTCCAGAATACAATTCACCGATTTTCTCGCGCAGAACATCAAATAAACATTTTGTTAACTCTCTCCAGATGCTAGACTATCGTATTTTGATGACATTTGCAGTAAAACATGCAGATACGGGGCCAATTTTTACGGAGCGATACGTTCGCCCATTCATTTCATCTCCTCAGCAAAGCGTGCGCAGTGCAAAAGCGTGCGAGCTTTTTGCAAGCAGAGCCTCTGCTCGATTGACATGACCTTTGACCTTGTTCAGCAGGCGGTGCAGCAATGCACTCCATTGAACAAGTGGGGCATCGACTAGTCTTGCTTTTGTCTTGCGCTCCACTGCCTCCTCCGAAGGTTCCGCTTAGCCTCTTATTCAATACTCACTGTCTAACACGTTTCAATATTCAATACTCACTGTCACTGTATAACACGATTGACCCGACAATCTATCTAATTTTAGAGGCGTGATTGACGGCTGGCTGACGCGCGTGTTTCATTTTTTTTATTTATCATGAAGGCTTCGTATATTTAACGCTGGATTCCATTCAGATACCGCTTGAAGACCCCACAGTTTTCTAAAATTGGCGTGGAACCCCGCGATGATCAATGTGCTGCCACGATGCTGCTTGTCGACTACCTAATATCGTTCGCATACACTCCAAGATGGTGAATCTTGACACATATGCCTTTTTTTTTAGGTATTCAGTGCTAACTCACTTGCACAAGCAACATAGCTGTTCAAGAGCTCAAAATACGATCATTTAACCCGCTTTAGTGGCAATCTTATTGAGCGCATTGATTACGCCATGGACGTAAAAGATCACAGAGGTTTAATGATGTACCTGTGGTGTACTACACTGTTTGTTGAGTGGCTGTGTTGTTTGAAGAGTGTGGGGTCCTCACGCGATATCTAATTCGCGACAGGCGTGAAATCTACGAAGCCTTCATGATCATGAAAAAAAAAAGAGAGCATGTGCGTCAGTGAGTCGTCGTTTACGCTTTTTGCAAAGAGGATTGCGTATCTGTCGGTTTGAAACGGTGCTCTCCAAACACGCGGTGAGCATTGTGGTTGTTGCTTCCTAACAGTGACCACGTGAAGATCTTACGTCTTTTGCTAGTTCTTAGTTATCGTCTATCTTTGCCATTGCAATGAACATGCACATCGCTTGAACGTATAGCATTTCGCCCTGCCAAATACGTGTCTGTGATAATTCATATGATGCGGTAAACAAGTAGCCGCTGTTCACACGTACTTTATAAAGAAAAGCGATAATAATCGCACGCGTGCGACTGTTATGCGTGTGTGACTCACACACACACACACACACACACACACACACACACACACACACACACACACACACACACACACGCGCGCGCGCGCACACGCACACGAACACACACACACACACACACACACACACACACACACACACACACACACACACACACACACACACACACACACACACACACACACACACACACACACACACACACACACACACACGTAAAAGAATGACATGCTGTGTGAGTACTTAAGATTGTTTCCATTGCATTTGTTATATATTGCTCGGGGATTGATTGGGTGCATGTTTAACGAACCGCTAATGTCTCGTCCCTGAACTCAATGGTGAATCAAACTAATTGACGGGTGCAACTTACCGTTAGCAGAGTCTGGAAAGTGAGAAGACATACGATTCAATGTTTATGATGATCTCGCACAGGAAGATTTGTTACGCATGTAATACGGTAAGGAAGCGTATAAAAGGTTAGTCACACGTTTTTCTTTGCAAGAATGAGCGTCCTGACAAAAAAAAAACAAATATTTTAAGCTTGGCAGCCTTCAGTAACCAACGTTTCTATGTACAGTCTTTGTGAATTGAAAGTGAAATCTACTTTTAAAAAATTACAATGCCCGATGGCTCGGTCTTTAGCAGTATAACGCGATATCAATCGCCTGTTCCCAGTGCGTACATCAACCACAAAGTCATTATGATAATCACATGTTTTGACGCCCGATTTCAATGGGCGCATGTGCCACGTAATATTACTGCAATATTTCATGTTTCATATAAAGGCATGTATACAGGACGCTTGTGTTTGTAAAGCATGAAAGCTACTTTCACTGAATTTACAAGCAGAGGAAGTTCCTTTCACTGTTTTCACAAGAAGAGGCATTACCGTGTGGTTGAACATCCACTTGCAACGCAAACGACCCATGCTTGATCCGTCCTCGGACCCAACTAACTCCCATTTGGTCCTCACTCTGAGGATTTTTTATCATTTATTTTACTACTTACATCGTTCTCTATTTTTTGGTCATGCGTATGATGGTGATTTGTCGCTCACAACCAACGACGCCGACGCCCAAATTTCCGTGAAACGAGCTCTATGACGCTGTCGCGTTGATAAAGTATAGAGCAACCACTATCACTGATTGCTGGAGGAAATAGTGTAACACCGCTACGGATCCAGCACGTTCCGGAGGGCCCTATAAAGTTCATCCATTCATCCTGCCTACATCCAGCTGCTCACACTGAAATCTACACTCACATAACTGTTCCAGTCAAAATTATTACGTGAAATCAAGACTACGGAAATAGAAGTGGGTGCATCACCTTAATAATTAGCAATAAATTTTCGCCTTTCAATCAGCGAGTACTACACTGTGCGGTAATGTTGCCATAAGAAACCACATAACCGCCCCGCCATCTGATAGCGTGACAGTGTTATCACTCGTGCTTGTGAAACGAAGAATGCCTAGAAAAAAAAAGAAACGATAAAAATATTCCTAATTTTCTCAATTTTCTGAGTCAATTTTCTGACAATTTTCCCATCAAACATGACCTGCCCTTGGTTGCCGTATGACGCCGCTATACGATACTACAAATCACGCGGCAAATCTCGTCGTTTACTGAGAAGCTATACCTATTAGTTTTGGAGGCGCCCATCGCAATCTACTTTTTCCAAGCTTAAGTGCTTGCTAGGGAGTAAGGTTTATTTACAAGAGCCATTATTACATGTTCACTTGTTTCCCGAAAGGTAAGTATGTCTTTTCTATAGGAACTTCTATATTTGCTATGGAACGATTTAAATGATGATTGGGAACAAGAGATGAAGTTTCGTCACAGGAGAAACATCATAAATTAGCTGTTCATGGGCCGGCCGGCAATCTTCCCGAACGGCATCATGGCTAAACCCTGCCTAATTAACTCCTTAATTAGAGTGTAATTTAAGGTGCTATCCGTTGTCATCTTGCCAGGTCCCGCGATAGCGAAGGGAAATGAGCACCGTTGTAGCTATTAGCTTTACAGCATGAAACCTACACCACAGAAAAACACACACAACACGTCAAAGCGGTACCTCGTAAAGAAGATGCCACTGTACGCTTCGTTCATAAACATTTAAAGCTTAATTGAGTTAATTAAGTGCTCGTTTGCGGTCAGATCAGAAGACACAAAGACGACAATGAGGGTACTTACGTCCGGTTAGCTTTTTTCTCGCTGTAAAAAAAAAGATATATAAGATGTGAAGAGAAGCAATAATGGCGTTTGAAGCACAAACATTCTGCGAAGAAATTGGCTGTCATTTTCTCCTGAGATTGGGCTGTCATTTTCTCCTGAGATTAGAAAACCATGTCACCAAGGATCTTACCTTATTATCTTTTCATTCGTAGCTATTTTCTTGGCTTATATACCCTCGTCAGTTTGGGCTACGCAACGATGTTTGAGGAAAACAAAACATTTTATCGCAAATGGAAAGCTATGTCCAAGCTAGGTTGACGCAAGAAGAGATGGCCGGGTTCTGACAACAATGACGTTTTTAAACGAAATGCTATAAAGAAAAGGCCATATAGAAGAGCTTTATAGCAAAGGCTAGTTTTAGCGAAACCACGAACTCAACGCTCGACAAATTGGTTTGAGTTCGATAAAAAAATGAAGCTTCAGGAATATTTCCGCGTAGTACGGGTAGCTTAAGATAGTCGTGCTGGCTTTTGAGAAGCGTAATCGTACTCACTAAGGCATGTAATGTCGGGAAGTATTATGCTGGCGTGATATAATCAAAGAACTTTGTAACCACGCAGCTGCGTTAGCTCAACGTAGTTTGTGTGGTGTCAGCAGAAAACTCCTGAAGTGGGTATGAGACACAAGAATAGGGCAAGTCCTACAACTATGTACAGCAAGTGTAAGTGTCAAGTGAAAACGAACGCGTAAAAAAGAAACACGAAGAGAGAGAGAGAGAGACATAAAAAAAGATTGAAAAAAAACATGACAAAAACATTAATTGTTGGGGTTTAATGTTCAAAAACCAGCATACACACACGAGAGACGCCGTAGTGAAGGGCTTCAGAAATTTCGAACGCGTGGGGTTCTTTAACATGCGCCTAAATGTAACCACATGGACCTCAAGCCTTTTCGCCTACATTGAAAATGTGGCCGCTGCGGTTGGGATTCGATCCCGCGACCTGCGGGAGCAGCCGATTGCCTTAGCCGCTAGACAACCGTGGCGAGTAATGGAAAGGTGAAGAAACAGACACCTTAAAAAGATTAAGAGGAAGAGAAAAAATAGAAGAAGAGAAATCAAGACAAACAAAGACATTGAGAAATGAAGAAACTATTAAACAAGGAAGGAAAAAAAATAGCGAGAAATAAAAAAAGAAAGAAAGACAGAAAACACGGCTAATCTCTACGTCATAGGAATCGGTATCATAAAAAAAATGAAACGTCTTCAAAAAAGTAGTCGATTGTTTGTAGTACATTGTATATTTTTTATTCCATGTTGTTCAATCTATTTGTAGTACATTGAATAGTACATTTATATTGTACATTGTATAGTACATATTCTACAATGGCTGTTAGTTTTCGGTAGATATAGCACCGCTTCAGGAAGATGCACCCATGTTGACACGTGGGGGACATCTTCGTTCCGACGACTGACGCCCATGGTCATCATTTAACTCTAGCGGCAGCTGAAGCTATTAACATATCTCTGGACACCACTTATTGTTAATACCCGCACCAAAACGTCCCAAATACGCACATAATAAGCCCTGCTGCTTGATATTAACTCCTTTAAGGCGTCGGGAAGAGCGAAGAGAAACGCGACGCGCCTAGTGTCTTCCCTCTAGCCCTGCCGTATTTCGCACAGGATGAGCACGGAACGCTGTGCAAGAGCGAGCGTCGGAAAACTATTTTTTTCCGGGCGCCCGGACCGACGGAAGCAAGGACGACTGACGGACGCTTCGACCCACTCATCATCATCGACTCCGTGGATATGCTGTGATTTTTTTCACAGGGATGAATGCATGGCGTGGGCTAAAACCACCATATCACGGTGTGTTAAAGCGCTGACAAAATCGAATTGCGTTCAAAAATGAATTGAGGTCAAAAATATCCCGACACACGTAATGAGGACGCAATCAAATGCATGCTAGAAACCATTGACCGAAGTGAGTCAGACTATTATTGTGTTATGATTAATTGCTCGATTAGGCCACTTTTATTAACTAATATTAGGCAATGAACATGAGCCACAGACGCTAATGTTAAAGTTGTTCATGGGTTTGCGAAACGTCCAATCAGACCCTGCGAGATTTGTCTTAATTTTTAGTGTTTTTTCTGCTCCCACACGAAGAGGTAAGAATCGTGGCAGTTGCTCGCACTTGCCCAGTGTATACTTGTGTGTTTGTTTCTAGAGTCATTCTTTCTATTTCAATAGTGCGCTTTTACTGTCCACGTAAGAGAGTTTCAAGTCCGCGCACGTCTTGTGTATGCTAATGTCGCACGTGCTTTCTGCTTGAGGTGTGCTCGGCAAGTTTCGAACTGGTTGTCGTTTTTAACGGGACTTTGCAATTTGTTGCTGTAGCATGTATTTCTTCGGCCTTGTGGCGAAAACATAAAAAAAAAAGCCGCTCAACTTCCTCTGTGAAGGCACGTTTCACTGTGGTGTTATACCGACTCCTAGAAATAGGGATTGGACACATTTCTTTTTATCTCGCGCGTATTCATTATTAGCAGGAAAACACTAATAACGGATATAAAGTTCGAAACTGTCTAATCTTTGGGACGCTAAACCCCATATAATAATAAATAATCGTAACTCTTTATCGAACGTTTTGCAAACAGACCTACACTTACCAAATTAAAATTCTGACATGTGTTATTTCCTTCAAAATCTGTTTAGTAGACAATTAATCAAAACACAAAAAGCAGTCTGTCTCACTCCAGACAATGATTAACAGTATGCATTTGGTCATGTCGTCATTTAGTATGTCGGCGTATTTTCAAAGGGCCAGTAAAGAACGCCGAGGTCCAAAAATTGACATAAAGAGAAATATGCATACTTTTGCTTTGTCAACGTTTTTCCGGAAGAACTTTACGAATACGTGCTATATTAAGGAAGTTACAGCGGTTAGAAAATCGGTTTAGCTGGTTTCGAATTTTCGCATGGCCTCGCCACTCTTCTCTCTCACGGGGAAGGGAAGGTGTAACCCGTCGTCATGACTGATTTCGACCAACGGACGAGCTGCGACCTATGTCAAGTCGCGGATAGCTGACTTTGAGTCACTGCGCGTGAAAGAGGGATCGATAAGGCGTAGTGAATGAGCGCGGTAATCGCTTTCAGAAACGGAGGCTCTGTGCGGCGCGCAGCGCTGTAATATTTGGAAAACGTGATCACCGTGGTCTGCTCAATGAATTGCCAAAATTCTTTGAAGGTTAAAAAAGGGAAAGAAGACGACCACCTGTGGTAGCAGGAAGCCTTTGCATTAACTTTTTTGGGAGGTGTAAAAAATAAAAAAAGTAGGTGAAGCCTGTTGACTGGCCCTTTAAACTCCGGCGAAAGATCGCTGGGGGGGGGGCACTATATATATATATATATATATATATATATATATAGCGAGTGTCTTCTGTGAATCCAGTGATAAACAGAAATGGGCTTGAGAGGACAAACGTACGAAAACATTTATTACTCCTACGTTTCGGCCGGGGTTCGGCCTTCGTCAGGGAAGGGTCCAGGCAAAGCGTAGGAGTAATAAAAGTTTTCGTACGTTGGTCTGCTCAAGCCAATATATATATATATATATATATATATATATATATATATATAATGTTGTGTGTATTAAGTGTATCTTACTAACTAGAACGGGTTACACGGCTACCTTAGATAATGACTGACGTGCTTGAGACTTACTTACGTGGCAATTTAGGCTTGACAATGTGCACTGTTTTGTATGGTGGTTCTGAAAATTATAAAACAAGCAAAATATAATTAACAAAAATTTTATACATATTCAAGTAAGTTCTTCTCGGAAACCTTGAAAATGTAAGTATTAAGCTTGTAAAATATACCCAATTCTTGTTTTTCACAGCTCAAACCCAAAATTTCGATAGTTATCGAGCAACAGTTGTCGCTGGAGCAGATGTTTTTAGCTGGGAACCAGCCTTCTTCCGGAAAAAATTCTTACTGTTTATTGTCGGAAGGCTCGTTTCAGAGACCCCTCCTGGTGTGGCGTTGTTGTTTACTTCAAGTATCGATCGAGTCACCCGTGGACATTTATTTAAACAACAAATTTGTTGAATTTCGAGGTAAAGCGCACTACAGCAAAAACTATTATCATGAGCAACTGATATATGCCTAAGAAATTAGGCAAATCCCACTGCTCAAAGGTTGTCCACCTGAAATGAAGACAACATATTGGCAGCGAATACCAATTCAGATTTCGAGACAGAGGGAACGACTAATTGAAAAAAAATAATAAACTAAAGCACTCCGTGTTCCGGGCATGCTAGCAAAGTTATAGACGAGTGTACTTGCTAAGTGAGCGGAAGCGGGTAGTGAAAGGGAGGAGGAAGAAAAGAGGAGGGTAAAGAGTAAACCATAACGAGAAATAAGAGAAATAGATACAGACAGAGGAAGAGAGAGAGAAATACAAAGATTCAAATAAATAAATAAACATGAACATGAAAAGACGTGAAGAGATTAATCGACAGAATTAAAGCGAACAGAAAAAGAAAAAGAGACGACAGAGAATCAAAGGAAGAGAAAGAACTAAGGAGAGAGAGGAACAGAGAGAAAGAAAGCAACTGGTATTAGCCATGTGAGTTGGAAACATAGTGTAAGTTGCCGCATATTTTTAAAGGAAGTTACGCTAAGCGATGGCATATTACTAGTATTTCTGAGGAAACATGGCACCCAGATAAAAAAGACAACAGGCCCGATCAATTTGAAGAGACCTGTACTGCAGCCCTGACCACGAAAACTAAGAGGTCTTCTTGTGCATTCACGTAAGACGACTCGAAGGCCAAAGCCACCTTCTTTTTTCTACCAGACGATGTACAAGAGAGCAGAAAACACGAGCCATGGCATCCCGTGCCACTCCCAAGCGCCTTCTTCATTTTCGCCTGTTGAAATCTCGCGCTCTCCGGTTTTGTTGACCAACCAAGGGAGGGTGCTGTAGCAGCATTGTGTGACGGTATAGCATATGACGTCACGCCCGAGTCTATAACGTCGTAATGATGTCACAATGTTTTGCGATCACGATTACGTCGTACATTGATGTCATCACGTGACGTTTTTTTTTTTCATCGCTCATGCCCGACGTGGCAGGGTGGTTCCTGCCGACTTCCCGTTTGCGAAGACATCTAAGGTTCTCGTCTTAAAATATTGGTAAGCTTTCTTACCCCTGTATGAATGACTACATAAAGTTAAAACTGTGTTTACATAGTGACAAAAATTACGTCGACAATCTAGACGAGTATTTGCTGCTGCCGTCATCTTCTGTATAAGTATAAATCTATAATTGCGCACCTCGCATCACATATTCTACCCGTGGGCACGTGGGCGGAAGTGACGTATGCGGCGGACGCGCAGTTGAAACGAACCGTCCATTTACGTCTTGCGCTGTGCGCATGCGTTAACATTATCCCGCATGCGACGCCTGCCGTTTATTGCTGCTCAAGCAGAGACGGAATGCTCTTCCCATCAATACTCGGGCGAAAGAGCATGAAAACCGGGGTAAGAGGAGGGAGGCTGCGTCACTCCCGCAATAAGTGTGAACGTTGGGGCATGGTAGCGAGCGCTTGCGCATGTGCCATCTCGGCAGACATAAACGAACGTCTCGTATGTAAATCTGCGTGCTGTGCTCTCGGCGTGCATTGCGTTGAGACAATAGATTGTACGAAAACCACTTCTCTGCCTGGTGTGGCCATATTCCTTCACACCCGAGTTTTAAAGCAGAGCGCTTGATGCCCAGCTCTAGCGGGGGAAGGGTAATCCAGCAGACAAGTTTAAACTGTGTGAAGAAGAGAACACGTAAGGGCGCAGAAACACCCCTTTATCATACATAGCATAGCCGTGTATGATAAAGCATAGCAAGGGGTAGAGAAGGAAAGGTAGCGTGAGGAAGAAGTAATAGGAGAGGGGGTGTATAGAATTGTTAGTGGAAAGGAGGGGAAGAGGAAGGTGAGTTCGATGTTGAAGGAGTAGAGGTATTTGAACGGAGAGAAGGTTCCTTCAGAGAAAGACTATGTCCATCCTCTCCTAGCTTTGCATTATCTCGCTTTCCATCACTGAGGTTCACCTCAGCTTCTTTGTACATTGGCTTTTACAAGTAAAACCACACATAAATTGTACTTCTCGGTATCACATCCAAAAGTGTAGTGCTGCTGACCTTCCTCCATATGGCATTAGAATTTGTTGCTATTGCATTCACTGCATCGCTCTTGTGGCGACACTGTGTTTTAAAAACCTTTCTCCTTTATTATTTCTTTTGTCACTGTTATTCGCTAGACTGTCTCGAGAAAACATAAATAAATAAAATAGTTTTTTTTCGACAATCACTCTAAACTTACTGTCTAATACTCGGGGTAAAGTAACACTTCCATAATACGCGTAAAGTCGGACATAACATACTGATACTGAGGCGCCCACGACCAGCATCAAAACGCCATTTTCGTGGCGCTGAAGCAAGTATACAAAAAAGTTAGTTTTCTTATCCACTATAGACTGTTTCACTAACACCTTACCGTAGTAGTCCACTGCGATGATAGTTGTGACAAAGCCAGCGAGGAGAAAGGTGAAGACTCCCGTAATGCCCATCGTGTCTTCTGTAAAACAAAGCGATCTTACCACTTGTTCTGCCTCCGTCCTTTGGCGTTGTGAAGAGCATTTAAAGTGGTTAGTCTTATCAATGATTGAAGCGAGAAGACATTGATGGAGATGGTCTGTTAACTTCAATTGATGTTCATCATCGTACGTTGTTGCACACTATTCATAGTCAGTTTTTTTAGGTGTACAGCTTGGCGGTAGCCAGTTTTAAGCATTTCGTTTATCTTCATGAGTTCGCTCCATTTTTCTCTTACAGTAGGTTTTTGACGCAGCTGAGACCAGGACAAGTGTACTTGTGTACTTACCGCTGGTCACACACACACACACACACACACACGCGCACGCACACTCACACACACACACACACACACACACACACACACACACACACACACACACACACACACACACACATATATATATATATATATATATATATATATATATATATATATATATATATATATATATATATATATATATATATATATATATATATATATATATATATATATATATATATATATATATATATATATATACGATGAAAACAATCTCGCGGCCAAAACATCAGCCTATCCTGGAACGATTTTTCCTTACATGCTTGATCTATCTTTATTAACTTTTACGTCCGGTTTATGCGTTATTTGTTCATAGTATATCAAGATATGTGCACAAAGCCAAGGTGCAGCCCTAGCACACTATCGCAAAGCACAATAGGAAAAACTGTCCCATGCCGCTGACTAAAGCTAGGCATTCGCTATTGTACCAAGAGGTCCAAGAGACACTGACGTCCTTCTTTTGGATCATGTACGAAAAATAACCAAGTCCAAAGTCTCGTGTTCTTTGTGGTATTCACTCGTTTTTTCTTCCTTCTCCCAGATGCACCACAAATTTTCGTTAAACTAGCCAGCATAACACTCTGGTAACGCTTTTCCTCTAGACTTCATCGACGAACGTAACACGCGCCGAAACGTCACATTTTTTGAATGCCATTACAATTTCTCAGCTGGTATCTTTTTTCGCTCGCTTTTATCATAATTTTTGTTTAACAGGCTAAATTTAACAGGCTGTGTGACAAATCGACTTCGTTCGTTGGCGTCGTCAATGAATGCAATGAACCTGCACACAAAAAGCGAAATGTCGCACGAATTTTTCAGAACCACCCGTCCATCATGATTCACAGCCGGCACACCGTGTCACCAACTTCCGTCAAACACGATATAACACTCACTTGACTCCGATGCTGGCCACGCTGCTGCGATGCCTTACTGACCGCACAGACTGTTCGTGCTTGAGATGACTGCGGCTGGAGTGCGCCGATCAGGAGGCGACCTGACAGCCAGCCTCGAGGAAAGCTAGCATCGTGGTCGCTTTACGACCGTCATGCAGTCATCCGTCGTACGCGCACACAGGCATGCACGCGTACTCTTCTGGTTAGGGCTGCGTGTCGGCGACCAAGTAAAAGCGTGCAGTATGGTTGAAGGTGTATGCGTGTGCATCGGTGGTCCGCTCAGAGGGGTCATCTAGGCTTGAGTGGCTTCATTCGATTATAAGTTGAAGTGAACGCTGAAAAGGATTGATTGATTGATTGATATGTGGGGTTTAACGTCCCAAAACCACTATATGATTATGAGAGACGCCGTAGTGGAGGGCTCCGGAAATTTAGACCACCTGGGAACGCTGAAAAGGAAATTTATTTTGAAACATAATGAAATTCACGCCGCATACACACATGCGATTCCAGCTGCAATGAGATTTTATTTACTCCTATATTCTGTGTCTTTTTATTATTACATTGGTTGGTATGTAAGGTTTAACGTCCCCAAACCACCATATGATTATGAGAGACGCTGTAGCGGAGGGCTCCGAAAATTTCAACCTCCTGGGGCTCTATAACGTGCACCCAAATCTGAGAACACGAGCTTACAGTATTTCCGTCTCCATCGGAAATGTAGCCGCCGCAGCCGGGAATCGAACCCGTGACCTGCGGGTCAGCAGCCGAGTGCCTTAGCCACTAGACCACCGTAGCGGGGTTTTTATTCTTACATTTTTTATATGTTGTATTGTATATGTTATATTGGCTTACTATCGGGTAAATAGCCTTTTCAATCAGTCAGTCATTGCATTCCTACCGAATAATGCTTGTTAAATATCACTCATCTCGGCACAACTTTTCTCGTATCTGTTAACCGATGTACCATGGTGGAGCAGTGGTTAATTGGTTACGCTGCTCAATCGAAGGTCACTGGTTCGATCCCGGTGGGTGTGGTCGCATTTTAATGGAGGCAAAATGCTAGAGGCTCGTGTACTGTGCGATGCCAGTGCGCAGTAAAGAAAACCAGACTGTCAAAATTATTTCCCGATCCCTCCACTACAGTGCCTCTAATAATCATATCGTGGTTTTGGTACGCTCAACTCCTGATATTGTTATTAGCCAGTAAGCCCACTCCGCTCTGTATAGCGTTGTCTGACCCGCAAGGGTAATGAAATTAACTTAAAAATATTTACCGAGCATGGCAAGATTAAACTGCATAACCACAGCTTGACTAATTCTATCACTCCTTTCAACAACAGGCATCGAAAAGGAAGAAAAAAGTGATTATTTTTTTTTGCAGAAAAGCGAGAAACGCGTTTTTTTTTTTAGTGTACATTCGTTACGATCAGTAGTATAAAGTTTACGCGCCTTCTTGATAACGAAAGAACACTTGGTCTTCTAGTTTCGAACACAAAAGCTTTGTGCAACTAAGACTCATTCAAGTGCAGCAATTTCTTTAATGTTGCAGCGTACTTTGAATATGCACCTTACATGTCAAGCACTGAATAGATCGTATCATTATTCATAAATATGGATTAACGTAGCTGTATAAGTATAAGTACCGTGGGCCGTGTTGCAAATCAGTTTTTGGAAAATACCATACTCCAAGATCAAAGTCCTTTACCCTACACAACTTTTTTATAACACAACGTTTTACCTTACACATAAAAATAACACCTCGTACCAATGATAACGTCCTGATTCAGACATATAAGGTGCCTCCGCGATAACGAACACTCTACGACATTCAGACGTATAAGGTGCCTCGGGGTCGGCCCATCTATGGTCATGCGAGAATGACATCTAAAGACGCCATCATATGACGTCACACTGTTCTGCTACATTGACATCACAATGACTTCATGGTGACGCAAAAACTTCTGGCGCTATTTCGTGACACAACGGCATCATAAGGTGGGGTCGTTATATCATGATAATTTTTTGCAACACTCGAGTTGACATCAGCCATCACTTTTCGTTATGAAGGGCATCTGAAGCTTTCGCCTTAATAACTAAAGCCGACTACCGTCGCAAATTGTAAAATCCCCTTCACGCAACGACCAGATGGCAGATGATGAAAAGAGAAAAAAAAAACATTAAAAAAAAACAAAAAAAAATTAGCACAAGAATGTTTGGCGTTATATATCATCTTTAGTGCTGGTGACATCGAAATTGAGACATTTATGATTCGGATCCTTCCAGGAATGTAACTTTTGGATATGTCACGCGGATCTACGTTTTTCGCTGATTAATGACGAGTGAAATGTGTATAAGGTTGGCAGCCCTGCCCGTGAGTTACTCTTTATTCTTTTTTTATGTTTTAAGGAAATTTTATCACCATATGTTGGCGGAGCTTGTGAGGCGACCGCACATACAAGCAGTGGTGTACCAACTCTTTCGCGAGTAGGGGGGGGGGGGAGAAGAATCTACCGCCCTCGTCAGCCGGTATATATATATATATATATATATATATATATATATATATATATATATATATATATATATATATATATATAGAGAGAGAGAGAGAGAGAGAGAGAGGAGAGAGAGAGAAAACTTCTTCGTCGACCCTCGCACTTTCATGGATTTTTCATACGCACAGCACTTGTTCAATAGCATAAAAAAGGTCCGTTAGTTTTAAGCAGCATGCACTGGGACAACCCATATATGTTTGTCATGCATGTAATAATATTACACGCGACAATTTTGATGCATTACGGTTACCTGAGAACTTTCCGCGTGAACACAATTAATTTGGGGTGGCCTCCTCAACGAAAAATATTTGATCATGCAATAAAATTTTTTATCGACTAAAGACGGCTCACAAAGAATTCAGTTTTTAAATATGAAGCGATCTTTAAGGAACCAAATGTATATTGAGCATTTTTATCTACTTAGCTTCCCGCTGAGCTCGAGTTGACTGCTCTATTCGTCGCCACTCATCAAACATACCACCATCGCTTTAAGTTGCCGTAAGCAAGGCTGATAAGACGTATTGGATACTAAAGCGGAAACCTTTCTTGGCGCTTCCAGTTCGGTAAAACTAAAATATTTAGAAAGATTAGTCGCAATCACGTGCTCACAGCAGCTTCAGCAAAGCAGCGGTGATGGTAATGTTTTTCGATGAAAGAAAATTCTTTTTCTGAAGCAGTTCTCATCTTTAACTGCATCGGCCAGTAGCAGCAGGATAAAAAAACATGAACAAGTGATGTAGTATTATAGGGCCCCTGTTCAGCGCTAGCCTTCTCTGCAGCGCTGCAGCAAAGGGCGTAAAGCATCGCAAGAAGCCTCCAAGGAAATCGTCACTTCTAAAATGTTGGAAAATTATCACTCTATTATAATTTCTCCTCCTAACAATGTAATTGTGTGATTACAGTGGTGAAGGAAAATTTTGCCTTAGTTGTTTGTTTTCCCCAGCGTGCAGCCTACAGTAACCACTGTCGAAAGTGGCCAAACTTTCTCAGTGGGGGGCTTGCGCCCCCCTAGCCCCTCCCCCCGGCTGATACCCCTATGCATACAACATACAAGGTCCAAAAGTTGCATATAAAACAGCCTTAACCCAAGAGCACCAGAACACAACAAATACGCGGCACATACAATATCGGATTTGAACACCATCATGACGTTGCAGCGTTGCTGTAGGAAGTCTCACAAACACCAAGAATAATGCACGCAATTAGTTTGTTTAGAAAAAACATCGCTACGCGATATTTATATGTATGAACTAGCTAGCCCTGCATCGCATTTTCTTAAAAAAGAACGTGCCGCTACTTGTCCACGAAGAAGAGAAAATGGCAGCATATCCACGGAGTGAATGACGGAGAGCGGGGCGAAGCTTCCGTCCGTCCTTTCGTTCTTGCTTCCGTCCATCCATGCGTGCGTCTGTGTGGCCGTCCGTGCGTCCATCCGCCCGTCCGTGCGTGCGCCTGTTCGTGCGTCCGCACGTTCATCTGTGCGTCCGTCCCTGCGTCCGTCCATGCGTCCATCTGTCTGTGCAGCCATCCATGCGTCCGTCCATGCATCTGTCTGTGTGTCCGTTCGTCCACCTATTCAACATTCCAAGTACCACCATCTCGCATCTTTTCATCATATATTCGTCATATAGAAGCACCGCCATCAAGCGGACATTCCAAAGACTGAACGAGAGGAGGCACACGCACACTTTCTTACAGCTTGAGCTTCGTGTCTACTTCCCACCCTTAACCACCTCGAGTTCATGGTATATACTAGTTCACTGTATTCATGGCCCCGCGGCTCAACGCTCGCTAAACCTTTCTAAAACCAAGGAGGTTACGCCCAGCGAGTATAACGTAGCAACCCTTTCTTGTCGGATAGTGCTCAATGTACATGCCAATGGCTGCTAAGGGGGAATCAGAGACAGGAGAATTCGGCTTACAGTTAACGCGCACGTTGCGAATTTTTTATTGTTCAACAACGCACAGAAGAAATCTCCCACTGGCACCACCTTTAAGGTCAAAATGTAAGACTGGTTACACACTACAGCTACTATTACTACTATGAAAGACAAACGGGTGCCGCTTTAAGGAGCTTCGTCCCTAAAATCACGTCTATCTTATAAATTTATACTCGTCTGGCGTAGCGGCCTAGGTACGCCTCCAGGCAATCTTCAACGCTTGCTAAAAGTCAGTAGAAAATCATTCAAGCACCGTTCAAATAGTTCCGTGGATAAAATGAAGGTAATCAATGAATTTTCGCACGTTTGCTAGCCTCGACGGTTGAGACACGAAAGGACCGAGGCATCTGCAACACTGAACACAATTAGTTGCAGCTGCTGTCCAATCTCGGCAGAAATCGTGAGTGTTCCGGCAATACGAGTCGTGATCGAGCGGCCTCGGGGGATCGTTGGCGCGGAAGCCATGCTCCACGCTTTCAGCGGCTAACAGGTGTTTGATCGACAGCCGCTTGGCTGATTCCTTTGTGGCCAGGCCTTTCTATACCGCATCGTGCATTGACGCCGTGAGCTAAGCTCATCTGAGCTTTGACCATGCTTCAGGTGGCCTCCGCTTTCTGACGTCACTAGAATGAGGAGTGGAAATATTGGCTAATATACCACGTGACTGTTGCCGCAAAATCTGAGAAGAAAAAACGGAAGAGAGAGCGAGGAAAGGTTGTTAGGCAGTTTCAGATAACTCGTATACGCTATCGTGCACAGGCGAACAGGAAGGGGGAGGAGGTAAGTTGTAAAAGTAAAGGAAGTAAGAAGAGAGCACTCTCTCTCTCACTCTCACACAAACACATACACGGACGCACATACCTCTGCGACATTTCTTTTACAAATATGTTGTGAGTAGAATTTCTCCGTGGTCATGCATACGGGACATCATTGGTGATGTATCCCACACGCACACGCGCACACGAAAATGCGCAGAATGTCACATTTCGTCCGTCTTCCACGGTGTACCACGTTGCTATCAGTCTACAGCCGCGCTTGTACTAATATTTTGTCTTTAAATATTATAACAATGCCTTCATTGCCTGAAATAAGCTTTAGTCGCTCTTCACCAATGAACCCCAAACTAATAATATCTGGGATCGCACGTCCCCAAACCACCATATGATTGAGAGACGTCGTAGTGGAGGGCTTCGGAAATATTGATCACCTTGGGTTCTTTTAGCATGCACCCAAATCAGAGTACACGGGCTAAAGATTGTTTCATTCTGACGTCACGGGAACGAGGAGCTGGCGTCACGAATTGTGCAGCAAAAACTGGTAACGCCCGGACGGAATAACGCCCTTAATTGATTGATATGTGGGATTTAACGTCCCAAAATCACCCTATGATTATGAGAGACGCCGTAGTGGAGGGCTCCGGAGACTTGGACCACCTGGGGTTCTTTAACGTGCGCCCAAATCTGAGCACACGGGTTTACGACATTGCCGCCTCCATCGGAAATGCACCCGCCACAGCCGGGATTTGAGCCCGCGACCTGCGGGTCAGCAGCCGAGTACCTTAGCCACTAGACTACCGCGGCGGGGCGAGAATAACGCACTTGTTCTCTGCATTTTCGCGCGTGGTTTAGGGGCCCTTTAGCAACTAAATGAACAGTGTCTCGGTGGACGTATAAACATACAAACAGCTGGACGGGTGCACTCGACGTTTCCTGTTCTTACAAGATTCGCATGGCGATACACAGAAGTAAGAAAACAAGTGCTCAACAGCCCTAAATGGTAGAACCCATGCGTATTATGTAAAATATTCTATAGACCTGCCACGTTGCTCCAGTTATGGTGCTAGAATGCTGACCCTGAAGGTCGCGGGACCGAATCCCCGTCACGGCAGCCACTTTTTCGACGGAAACAAAACTGCTTGATGGCCTTGTGCTTACATTGAGCTGTACGTTAAAGAACCTCAGCTGTTCGATATTTTCAGAGCTCCCCACTACGGCGTTTCTCAGAATCATGTCGTCGTTTAGTTACGTTGAACCAGCGCATAACCCGTGGTGTACGTTATATTATGACCGTTGCATACGTGATAAGATTCCGCAAGACACTGCTTCATTTCATGCGCAACACCTCCCCAAATGCACTCATATAATGCAGAAACACACAAAATATTATGCCTTCAGGGCAGGTTTATATGCCGCAAGAAATACACACATACACGCACACATGCACACACATATACAAACACACGCACGCACGCACACATGCACGCACACACACAAACACAATCATACAAACACACACAAACACAATCATACAAACACACACAAACACACATGCACACACAATTATTACCGCGAGTGTCTCATCAAACGGAAATTTGGACCGTCGGTGGTGACCATCACACTGCGTCAGAGATGTGTGATGCAGAACATCACCAATGATGACGTCCCAAATCGAAAACACTCGTGATGGCATGGCAAAAAAAATTGCTGATGCAGTTTTAGCTCTCTCCTTTTGAGAGCGAACAAAATCAAAGAACTGATGACATCAACGATGACCCACGGTGAGACCCGTGAAGGCAACTACCGAGCGAAAGTTGAGCGCTGGCGAAAACTAAAGGCTAAATTAGAATGAGCTGCAAAACACGGTGCCTCGCCATCAAGATCCACCCGCCTCTTCGAGGTTACAGTCCGAAGATTGTAAACCCGAAGCTTCAGAATATTCCTGGTGCTTCACAAGATACCCGACAGAGTAAATACTCTGGCTACGACTACTGCCAAGTGCCAGCAACGACCCAGCATATCCTCTGGCGATACCGAGTGCACGAATCAAGCCGAGTGGCTCTCACGAAAAAAGCTCAGCGTACCCTGGCTCACCTACGGCTAGACATGGAATGGACTACCCACTGGATACTCGAAAATCTACTCATCATAGCCAAGCTGAGTATAAGCCTTGCGCACGATGGCCATTAACTGCCCAGCAATAATAAGCTCACCAATTAGCAAACACCTGTCTTTTATGTTTTCGTTCTTTTTTTCATATAACGTTGCTGAATACAAGTGCGAACACATTTATTTATTTATTTATTTATTTACAGGTACCTTACAGGCCCTTGGTTAGGGCATTGAGTAAGGGGGGCTAACAAAGACATGTACAACAAGTAAAAGGGCGAAAGGTGCCAAAACGTAAGCTTGGGAGATGAGTAACAAATAAACAAGAAATAAGTAAGTATAAATTGACATCATACATCGTTACCAAAAAACGAGAAAGATGCAGTTCATGGCACGCAGCAGTTAGGAAGTGTACAATACGTGTAAGTTAAATTGGCACAGATTGTGGTATAATACACTGGGAAAATCATGAAAGCGCTTGCAGGAAGTGTGAACAGTTCGTCCTTAGCAAACAAAAATAAAGCACAAAAAATAAGAGGGCAATAAGCCCATCAGAAGAAAACTTTTTGCACAGCATTATGAATGTCATATACATACAAGAACGAAGCTGTGAACATAAAATTATCAACCAAAATGTAAGACCAATTTGTTGCGGAAGGAAGCAGGGTTAGTGTCAGATACCAAGTTATCGGGAAGATCATTCCACAACGTGGTGGCACGAGGCAAAGCGGATGCGTTAAAAGAGTTCGTTTTGCCGTACATGCGCGAGAAGCTAAGCCCAGTTATGGGCTTAGCTTCTATAACATTGTTATAGTTAAATAAAGTTTTTAATCAATTAGTCGACCAAGACAGAGAGAAAGAGAGAGAGAGAGAGAGAGAGAGAGAACATCTATTATGTAAAGCTTGTGAGGGGAGATGGGAGGGTCCCTTATTTCAGCAAATCTCTGATCTAGACCACCCGCCGGGCTTGAGCGATGAGTCGACGCTGGTCGACTAGGTCCGGCTCGGAGATCGCAGCTTCTTACGCTTCACTTAGTAGGCTTGAGTGTGCATCTTTTGCTGCTGCTTGTAACCTTGGGAGGGTTACTTTGCAGGAGGTGCACCAGAGTCTCTGCCACAATGCATAGAGAAAAAAAAAAACGACACTTGGTAGTTCTCTGCTCCCTATACGTTGACTGTGAATAAAAAAAAAAGAGCGTGTCTTCCTTTGAGTCTTCTTACGTGAGTCTACAAGAGTCCCCATGAGTTTTTTTTTATTATTAAAATTCTCTATAGAAGGGCTGATTAAAATACACTAAGGGGCTCCACTCGACGAAAGTAGTCTAGTCAAAAGTTCTGAAGCGCTGTCATAACCACACGATGCATTGTGGGTTGCTGGTGCGCTGTCGAAGCAACTGGACGCTATGAGCCGACTGGTGACAGCTTAGCGTGAAATATATAAAAAAGAGGTTCTAATAATGGGTCCGGGATGTGGCAAGGTATGCTTGTGAGACACTGTTTTTTTTCGATGCTTTCACGTTCCAGCCCCATCATCGCACATGCTCCTGCTGATGAGTGGCGTGTTTCGAATTTACGGCTGTATTGAAAAGGCAATCATCTCTGTTTATGGCGTATAGGAGATAGAAATGTGCAGGAATTGCTCGTTAGACCACCTTTCATGCTTGCGCAAAAGGAAAGTTTAAGCGGAAGTAACCACGAGGGGGAAAAGCAAAAGAAAAAGTTTCTGAGTAAGCGTTTCCACTCACGCCAGTAGAAAAAAGACGAATGGAAATAGGTGATTAAAGCGAAAGCCTTCATAAAAGTGTGAAAATTGACCGTCGGCTCCCCGTTGCGTAGATGTCGACACGAGTCATGCAGAAGATCCTCCCCGCGTGGTGACGATAATCAAGACTTCACGCATCGTGTAAAGTTGCGACGTCATCTTGACATTTTTGTCTCAGTATAAACGCGCAAAAGAAGCGAGGCACCATTAAGCAGGCTCGAAGAACGCGTTGTGTGTCTGCTTTTGGGCGCCGTGCCCTTTTGCGATCTTCATCTTCAGCGTGAACAGTCTAGTCAGCTACTTTAAAATATAAATATGACGTTACAAAGCGTGACGTCACAGGATGACGCCACTTTGTTATTGATAATAGGGTTGGTTTGTGGTGACGTACATGCGTGTTCTACTTATATTTATTTCTTTTTATTTAAAATATAGCTAGCCCAAACTAAGGGTCATATCGGGTGGATTGACACAAATACATATGAAATTGACAGTGATAAAACAGACAGAAAACAAGAAAACAAACTTTGATAAAGACATGGTTCGTAAAACAACAATGATATTACAAATAACTACACAGTAGAAAATAAAATATACCCAGCAAAAATATATCTATATCGTATACTAATTTCAATATAATAGTGTTCTTTTCGAAATAGATATTTTTATTTGCTAGTAAGCGCTCGTCTTATATCCTTCTTGAGTGTTCGTACATATTGGCGCTTGTTTCATCATGAACTTACACCAACATGCCCAACTGGTATAGGCGCTTGTTTCATCATGAACTTACACCAACATGCCCAACTGGTATAGTGATCGTAAATGTAACATATTGCCGCGTTCATAGCTGCATTTAGCGACGACAACGAAGAACGCGGATTTGCTCGAGAGGCGCAGCGCAGCGCTTCCAAGTCGTAAGCGACCATCACTCTCTTTGTTGGTTGACCAACATGAAAGAACCATCTGGACGTTTAGCACGATGGAGCTTACGGCTCCAAGAGTACGACATGGCCGTAGTTTACAAGTCCGGAAGGCAACATTTAAACGCCGACTGTTTGTCAAGGTCACCGATTGAATCACCGGCTATAGAGGATGATGATTTCCCAGGTTTTTTAGGAGTTGTTGATGCAGCTATCATTTCTCGGCAACAACAAGATGATCGGGAGCTCAACTCGCTTATAGAATTCT
Organism: Rhipicephalus microplus; assembly: GCF_043290135.1. Lineage (NCBI taxonomy): Eukaryota > Metazoa > Arthropoda > Arachnida > Ixodida > Ixodidae > Rhipicephalus > Rhipicephalus microplus. Next base: position 11,894,935 of record NC_134708.1, on the reverse strand, counting down.
TGAACGGACGAGCCGCCAATGCACCAAGAGTGTTTTCGAAGAACTTATCATCATTCTGTTTACGGGACGGAATTCTGTACAAAAAGAACTTTTCATCAACAGGTAGAAGCTATCTGCTGGTAGTTCCTGGAGCTCTCCGCAGCGAAATTTTACAAGCCTGCCATGACGAAGCCACTGCGGGCAACCTCGGTTTCACAAGAACACTGACACGCATCAAAGAAAAATATTACTGGCCAAGAATCGCAGCAGAGGTTAAACATTACGTCCGAACATGCATTGACTGTCAGCGGCGCAAGGTACCACCTGTCAAACCCGCTGGGCTATTACATCCTGTGCCCGTGCCAGAAACCCCGTTTTCTCAAATCGGAATAGATCTGCTGGGCCCATTCCCAACATCGGACAGCGGCAACAAATGGGTTATAGTGGCGACGGACTACCTCACCCGATACGCGGAGACCAAGGCAATCGCGAGTGGCACTGCAGCTGAAGCGGCTCAGTTCTTCATTGAGAACATTGTTCTGAGACATGGTGCTCCAGCTGTCGTCATAACAGACAAAGGTACCGCGTTTACAGCCGAGCTTTTGCGCATTGTGCTTACGCTCAGTGGCACAGCGCATAATAAGACGACAGCTTACCACCCACAAACTAATGGGCTTACAGAAAGACTTAACCAGACAATCGCTGACATGCTTTGCATGTACGTCGACGTAGAACACAAGAATTGGGACCGAATATTGCCGTACATCACATTCGCGTATAATACGGCGCGCCGGGAAACAACAAAAATGACACCGTTCGCACCAATTCATGGCAGAGAAGTTACGACAATGCTTGACGCCATGCTGCCTTACGATTGCAATGATTCAGAGACAGACGCCGCAGACTTCACTGAGCACGCCGAAGAAGCAAGGCAGCTTGCCCGCGTCAGAATAATGAACCAGCAGCAACTTGACGCCCAAAGGTACAACCTTCGCCATCGATTCGTCATTTATCAACCAGGAGATAGAGTCTGGGTTTGGTTTCCTGTACGACGACGAGGCCTCTCAGAGAAACTCCTACGCCGATACTTCGGACCCTACAAGGTTCTGCGTCGTCTTAGCGACGTGACGTACGAAGTCGTGCCCGACGCCTCCTCTTGTTCAAAACGTCGCCAGCATCTGCCTGAGACAGTGCACGTGGTCCGCATGAAACTTTATCACTCTCAGTGATGTAAACACTCGATGGCCGCATGTCTACCTGTTGAGCGTCAAGACGACGCTCACTCTGGCGGGAGGGTAATGCCGCGTGCATAGCTGCATTTAGCGACGACAACGAAGAACGCGGATTTGCTCGAGAGGCGCAGCGCAGCAGAGTGAAGAAGACGACAATCTTAGCGGCCTTCTCTGTGAGCGTCTCTACAAGTCCTACTGTCCGTGTTTTTAAATAAACCCCCTGTCATTTATAACCCGCGACAATATGTTTAGACTATGCCGGAAGTTAGCCGACCGTCGCCCCATTTAATGTAGCCGCGCCAACGGGCACCAGACAAGGCTCACCTTCAAGTTGCTTCACCCATAAAACAGATTGATTATTCCCTCATAAACTAACATGAATAAATAACGACAGACTGACAGGTGACAGATTTATTTGCCGTCTGTCTGCGCCCGTGGAAGGCTCTCAGAAGTTGATAAGGACGCCTTCATGGGCTTGGTGGTTCATTCTATGCACGAGAATACTTACGCAAAACTTGAAAGGTACATCACAAAGAAGACACACGACCGCATAAAGCGCAAACTACCAACTGCTTTATTGACAGCGGAGCCTCACTTAGGCAGGCGTTCTGAACAGAACTGCGCAGACGTGCATGAACACACAAAGTGCTAATGCATTGTATTTATCAAAATTTCATCATTGGTTGCGTCCTACCCAACACATAAGGTCTCGTCTGGTCACCGAAGTCTAGACATCAGTCTATAAGGAGGTCTCGTTCACTTACACGCATAACCCCGACCTAAACCTCCAACTTCTGATTCATAGTTACTAGCATACACTTGGTTTTGGTCCCACACTTTGGTCTCCGTTATTGAGTTCAGACGGGAGACATTGGCGCCGTACCAGGCGAGCCGGAAGAGACAGCGAGAAATGTCGGGAGTTCGTGAAGTCACTGCGCTCGACAATCAAATAAACGTGCACAGGTGGTCTCCACCAAATGGTCAGCGTATACCTAATTCGGGAGTAGTTTGTGGACGTTCTTCTTGCTTTATATCTTTTTAAACGCGAAGCATTTCTTAGCAAACTTTGACGACTTTGAGCGTGCGTATCTATCTATCTATCTATCTATCTATCTATCTATCTATCTATCTATCTATCTATCTATCTATCTATCTATCTATCTATCTATCTATCTATCTATCTATCTATCTATCTATCTATCTATCTATCTATCTATCTATCTATCTATCTATCTATCTATCTATCTATCTATCTATCTATCTATCTATCTATCTATCTATCTATCTATCTATCTATCTATCTATCTATCTATCTATCTATCTATCTATCTATCTATCTATCTATCTATCTGTCTGTCTGTCTGTCTGTCTGTCTGTCTGTCTGTCTGTCTGTCTGTCTGTCTGTCTGTCTGTCTGTCTGTCTGTCTGTCTGTCTGTCTGTCTATCTATCTATCTATCTATCTATCTATCTATCTATCTATCTATCTATCTATCTATCTATCTATCTATCTATCTATCTATCTATCTATCTATCTATCTATCTGTCTATCTGTCTATCTGTCTATCTATCTATCTATCTATCTATCTGTCTGTCTGTCTGTCTGTCTGTCTGTCTGTCTGTCTGTCTGTCTGTCTGTCTGTCTGTCTATCTATCTATCTATCTATCTATCTATCTATCTATCTATCTATCTGTCTATCTGTCTGTCTGTCTGTCTGTCTGTCTGTCTGTCTGTCTGTCTGTCTGTCTGTCTGTCTGTCTGTCTGTCTGTCTGTCTGTCTGTCTGTCTAGAGAGTGTGCCCAATGAAAAATAAGACCTGCGCTCTTCAAAATAAAACTTGTTGAAAGTTAGCGCTCATCTTCTTATCTCTTGTCCTGTCTCAAGTTTTTGCTCTAAGCAATCAGTTCACAAAAGAGAGTAGACGCGCCTCTTTAAGGAGAATCCAGAACTCCAGCCAGAACTTTCGAAAAAAGTGACGTGGCTCATTTTTTTCCCTATTAGAGTGTTGTACGAAGCCTCTGGATATGTGCCATTCCGAGGGGAAGTGATTTTAAAATGAAAAGAAAAAAAAAGTGAGCCCCGTAACTGTCTCTTAGTGGGAGGACACCTCAACAGTAGCTCACGAGGGGGGAGGGGGTAGAGAAGGGAATAAAAGGATAGTATTAAAATTAGAGAGATAGGGAGAGGGATGAAGGAGAGAGTGAGGCGCAGGGACACGCAGCAACCGAAGTAAGAAAAAGACAGGAAAGAAGGACACTGTTGCAGAAGTCCGAGGACGGGGCACCAATGGTGAGAGCTCATGTCGGCGCGAGGAGATGGCGTAGGGCGAATCCAGTCGGCCAGAGCTACGCTGTCGTCGTCGTAGGAGACCGGCGGCAGGAGATGGCGTAGGGCGAATCCAGTCGGCCAGAGCTGCGCTGTTGTCGGGGATCGCGAGGGCACAACCGGTCGGCACGGAATCCAGCGAGCGAGTCCCTATGTGCCATTCCTGGGATAATTGAAATAGGGGTATGATGTACCAAGAGCGGGACAGGCAATGCATATCTTGCCGTTCGTAGAGCACGCACCAAAAGTTGCACGAATTTCACTTTCTTTGTTTAGACGGCACTTCAAAGTAAAGTGAAATACTTATATCAGCGCTTTCATCACACTTGCAGCTCCTGTTGCACATCTCTGTGCTCCCAGGATGCGGGACGCTGTGGGAATAACATGGTTCAGTGGTTCAAAGCGATAAGTTGCTGCGCTCTGGTGTATCCCGAATCACGTTACGCAGGTGGGATATTGAGACTACTTCTAAATCAATAGCCTCAATTTCGTTCGTTGCACTCCTATCGTAAATTGAATGCTCATCACTTTGATCGTAGTGTTGTATGAGCTTACTCGCTAAATTGTTCTCAAGTTGGAAATTGCTGACGGATACGACACTCACACGCAACGCACGCGAGCATACAGATGGACATAAATGAACAGACTCCCTCCCTCTCCCTCTCTCTACACACACACACACACACAAACACACACACACACACACACACACACACACACACACACACACACACACACACACACACACACACACACACACACACACACACACACACACACACACACACACACACACCAATTAAAACCAATGTAATGGAAATAGGAAGAAAGAAAAGTGGGTGAAAAAATAACTTGCCGTGAGCAGGAATCGAACCTACGACCTTTGAATGATGTTGATGAAAATAATGAAGATTTATTGTTGAAAAGAGTAGGAGCAAGGAAAGATGAAAACTTGTAGAGAACTTGCGATGGCGATTCGTGCATTGTGATTCGAAGGTCGTAGGTTCGGTTCCTACTCCCGGCAAGATATTTTTTCACCCACTTTTCTTTCTTCTTATGTACATATGTACATATATATATATATATATTATGTACATATATATATATATATATATATATATATATATATATATATATATATATATATTGTCACGCAGTTTATTGAAGTACAGACCAACTGGAAGGCCGAGGAACGCCAGAAGAGCGAGGAACGCCGACAGGCCGAAAATACAAAACAAACGCAAGCTCGGGTCGCGCGCGTGCAGCAACGCTGTGGCTTGCCGTTTCATGCTGCTTCGTCGTCGTTCGCATAGTTCCCTACAATATATATATATATATATATATATTTATATATATATATATATATATATATATATATATATATATATATATATATATATATATATATATATATATATATATATATATATATAGTTGTCTTTATTTCAGACAAATGTATGTCTTGGATACAAGGGCAAAAGGCAGATGTCCTCTGCCTGATGGGACCCAAGTACCCGATAGCACCACTCAGAGCATACAATATAAAAAGAAATACAATATAACACACTAATAATGCATGCGTAACATTGTTTTTGTACAGGGTAAATGAAGTACATACTTGTACAGTAACAAAAAAGATTCACTACACTACAAATAACGAAACCAAAGAAACATATGACCCCTATATACAGAACTTATCAATCTTGAGGACAGGATAGAAGGTAAGCTTTGATACATTTTTTGAAAGATTTCAGAAACAAAGATTTCTGCACGATTTCTATAACCCGAGTTTGTTTGTTGAGAAGACTGGGAATTAAATATGTGAGTGCTTGCGTTCCAGAGGTGGTTCGGAAAAGTGGAATTCTATAATGGTCGCATCTTAATTCTTAAGGCACATAGCTACTAGATTGCAGTTCAATATATGTAAAAGAATATATATATATATATATATATATATATATATATATATATATAAAGAGGTAAATAAAGAAAAAGCTAGAATGGATGTGGGAAATGCGGAAACTGGAGGTGTTTCAAGGAGTCCGCTTGACGACACGTGGGCTCCAGTATCTTCCGTCCGTTCCTCTTGTTTTGAAACTTCTCTACAAGCTTCCATCTTCCCTTACTCCTACTCTTTTCAACAATAAATATTCATCATGTTCATCACCGTCATTCGCCTGACTACGCCCACTGCAGGACAAAGGCCTCTTTCATGTTCCGCCAGGCACCTCGGTCCTGAGCTTGCTGCTGCCACTCTACACCGGCAAACTTCCTAAGCTCACTTCGAGAGCAAATAATATAGCGTGCCATCAACTAAAACAATAAAAGGATAAGTTCCATTACGATGAAAGAGATTTTCTGGTCCAAAGAAAGAGCTAACGTAATCCGCTCATGGACCCGGTTTCTGAAAATGTGCTTCGAATGACACCATAAAAAGAGGACATAACGCGGCGGAATGAAAACGAAAAAAAAAAAGCCCCTTTATTTTGAAGCCGCTGCAGGTTCGTTGTATTCAGAGCGATTCGATATCACTGAGGTACTCTAGACATTCCTGAACTCATGGACATTCTATTTTAGGCACGAGTATGTTCAACGAGATCTTCTTTCTATGATGTACACCGTCTTCAATGCGAATGGATTGCCCGCTGCACCAAGGTATTGCATGCTACCGAATTAAAAAAAAATGAATAGGACAACTTCCAAACGGTAATATTGAAGAAGAAGAAGAAAAAAAGTGAAGTAGAGAGCGCCACCACCCTTGCCAACCACATCTAAAAAAACGAGCGAGGAATTCGGCGACATATTATACCAACCATATAGCACAATACACAAATATTCCGGCTCGGTCTGTACTTACAAACTGTTGGCTTAAAGATACAATTTTCGGCTCATTTTTTATGTTGGTTTCAATCTTTGATCTTCCCTGCGGAATCTTCCACCTTCCTTGTCTTCTTTCCTGCCCTTCGCTGCACTTTATTGTCATCACCTTCTGGGCTGCCATCAACTGGCTTGGACCTCCTGATTTCCCGAGTTCGGTATTCGTTCTCTTTTTGGATAGTGCCACAAGGCAGTAGTGGGATTGGGGCATAAAGCGGTAGAAGGTCTCTGCTTGGAAGAAAAGACGCGAAGTGGATAGAGACTGGTCACGGCCTATCAGTGTGTCACCCTTTGCCATCGCATGTAAACATCGTAAATATCCGCAATAATGCGTTTCCTTGTAAGCATATTTTACGCTTCTGCCATCCTATACCGACCACCAAGATTCTCTCCGTAAATATGTAGGCTTAAATGAACATCAATACACATACACATATATGCCTAGCAGTCGAGCACTATAACTACACAGACCACCTGAGCGGCTACTGTGCTTTAGAGTCGTGGGCTACCATAAGCTACCCTGCATACGTCAGTGCGCAGAAAACATCACGCACGCACGCGATATTTTCACGGTTGAAAACAAAATGAAAGAAAACCTCAGCAGGAAAGGGGTTCGCAACGTATGTATGATATCTCAAAAATGGGCTTGGTGGCACCGTTCGGAGCATCAAGCTAAACTACGTGCTCTTCGTTATACAGGTATGCCTAGGCTTTCACGGGACTGAACCTGCTTCCCTGCTGGGTTGCTGTGGTCATTCCGCCACAACGCCGATGTCATCAAGTATCGAACACGTTGAACTTGGGACAACGCTGCTACCGCTATCAGCACGGCAGAACGAACCCCATCATGATGCGACGCTTCGCACGTCACGCCCGGAGGATCCTTTTGGCACACCAGCGACATCTGGCCCATCGGCGGGACTGCATAAAAGGCCGAGCATGACCCGCGCGCGCTTCACTGGGCTTGGTGGCACCGTTTGGAGCATCATGCTAAACTACGTGCTCTTCGTTATACAGGTTGGTGATAAACGGTCCTTTGTTAATTGTACTAAAACTAGTTACGTTGGACTAGTTGTGCTGCCAAGCCCACAGTACATGTTGTTTTGCTACCTGCAGTGTGTTCGCGTGATATTTTTGTTATTGCAACTGAGTGGTGACGTAGAAGAGAACTCGGGTACTGACAAAATAGATCAAATACTAAAGGCCGTCAATGAACTTGAGACATCTCATACAGCTCTTGAGACGGGTCTTAAAGATGTCCAGCTAAGGCTATCTCAGATTGAAAGTACCCTTACGTCATTAAAGCAATGTCAGGAGAAGATAGAAAAATGTGAAGCAACCGTATCGGCTATGCGCAGTGAGTTCACTGAAAGGCACAACAAAATAGAAGAACTAGAATATAGAAGCCGCCGAAACAATATCATTATCTATGGTCTTAAAGAAACAGAACAAAAACCAGAAATGGTGCAACAACTTGTGACGCGAGGGATATCTTCTGCAATGTTGGGCATCGAAGTGAAATCTGTTGAGCGTGTGCACAGGCTCGGTCTTCGGAAGCCTAACCGCGATCAACCGGTTATATTGCGCTTCTATAATTTTACAGAAAAAATGCTGGTATTACGAAACTGTTATAAACTAAAAAATACACCCATATCTGTATCAGAAGACTATTCGTGAAACTCGGAGGAAGCTGTGGCAGGCGTCTGCGCTGAATCGCAGTAACGGAGATAAGGTGACACTAGTTTATGACAAACTTAAAATCAACAAAGAATGCTTCACATGGAAGGAGATGGAAAATAAAATGGTAGCAGTGAAACGTGCTCGTACTGATGGTCACAAGAAGCCAAGCACTTCTTAAGCATGACCGAAAACAAAAGAGCCACTTACGTTGCTTTGCTTTAATGCAAGAAGTATCGTAAACAAAACACAGCAGTTGGAAGAACTGTTGCTTTTTTACGGACCTGACGTAGTGGTCATTACGGAAACGGGGCTAAACCCTGATATTCACGATTCAGAGATAGTGCCACCAGCATACGCACTGCTTCGTACAGATCGGGATGGCCGTGGCGGAGGCGTGGCCATCGCCATTAAACGGAACACGCCTTTTCATAAAGAAAGTGGCATTGCTGGTCACGAAAGTGTGTGGTGTTCAATCCTTATTAATAACGTCACTGTGTTGGTTGGTGGAGTATACCGGTTTCCGGGTGCTCCTGATGAATACCTTGTAAAGGTACAGAACTTTCTTTACGGCTGTGTAGGTGAGCGAACGAAACTAATACCTACTGGTAATTTTAATATGCCGGGAATAAACTGGGACACTTTTGCCATCATAAATACTGCTGTTGAAGGTTCAGATATACTTTTTGACATTATGTTTAGTCCCTCGTTGACACAGCTGGTGATAGAACCGACTCGCATCCACGGGTCGGCATGTTCAGTGCTTGATCTTGCATTTGTGTCTGGCTCATTAACACTACAAACAAGTATTGAAGAGGGAATCTCTGATCACAAGCTCATTTTGTTGACATTGCATGGCATGGGCGGCCGCGTATCACACGCAACGACGCGCATATCAGTTAGATTACTACAGAGTGAATGACGAAAGTGTTATAGATTTTCTTGAAGCGTCACAAGACGATTTCTTTAATACGTCATCGGGTGTCGTGGATCTATGGAATAAACTAAAATCTGGAATCACGCATAGTGAATTAACCTTCATACCTACTAAGCTAAAGAAAACTAAGCGTAAAACGCCGTGGATTACGAGAAACATAATCCACCTAAAGAGAAATGTACAACGACTACGCAAACAAAAAGAAATCCGCTGCGCTCAATGAGCTTTCACGCTACTTAAAAACATAAATAAAGATGGCAAGAGACCACTTTTTCTCAAGCACTCTGACTGAGTTTATGACAAATCAACCACATAAATTTTGAAAGTACTTATCAAAGCCAAATAGCATAGTAACCAAAATGGAAATTTCGGGTAGTCTTGTTGAAGATGCACGGATTATTGCAGGTGCTTTCAACATTTACTTCAAATCAGTTTTCACGTGTACGCAGCCTTCATTTTTACCATCGTCTAACAGTGAAAATCACATGCCAGAGTTAACAATAACAGAGTCTGGCATACTTAACCTGCTTCTTCAACTCGATGTCAAAAAATCTCAAGGCCCGGATGAAATTTCTAATGCTTTTCTTAAGCGCTATGCCGCTCAGCTAACCCCTTTTTTGCAAAAGATATTTTCCTTATCATTAGAAACAGCTGTACTTCCTGATGATTGGTTGTATGCAAAAGTAATTCCTATCCATAAAAGTGGGAACAAACAACTCATAAACACATACAGGCCAATATCACTGACAAGTACATGCTGCAAGCTAATGAAGCATATAATAAACGAAGCACTTTTGAACTATCTAGAGGAAAATAATCTGCTATATCCGAACCAACACGGTTTTAGAAGGAAGTTTCGACCACTACACATCTTTTAGAGATTACTCATGACTTTGCTTTAGCTATTGATTCTAGACTGCAAATATATGCAATATTTATTGATTTTTCTAAGGCATTCGACCGCGTTCTGCACTCGTTGCTCATACAAAAACTTGAATCATTTGGGGTTGACTCAAAAATCGTCCATTGGATTGCCGCTTATCTTTCCAACCGCACCCAGTGTGTTTCTTTTAATAATAGCGAGTCCGACCGTGCCGACGTGTTCTCTGGTGTTCCCCAAGGGTCCGTACTAGGACCAACACTCTTTCTCATATACATCAATGACATCTACACTGCTATGGAACCAGGTATTACAATGAGGCTTTTTGCAAATGACTGCGTCATATACTCTCCCACTAGAACTACAGAAGACCAGGTGAAACTTGACAAATCTTTAGAAAATATTGGGTAATGGTGTGAAAAACATGGTATGCAAATTAATACAGAAAAAAACATGTGCATTAAAAATTCCCATAGAAAGACACCACTTCAATTTCAGTACAACTTCTCTGGGGCAGACATAAAGCACGTAAATACAGTAAAGTACCTGGAGGTCACAATAACATCATCGTTAAAGTGGGATGTCCACATTAATCAAATTTCTGCACGTGCATTTAAACAACTAGGTTTTTAAAGGCGTAAACTAACCGGAACTTCTCCTCAAGTTAAACTAACAGCGTACAAGACACTCATTAGACCCATCCTGTAATATGCTGCTATAGTTTGGAACCCGCACCAAAAGAACATGATTGATGCATTGGAAAAAAAATTCAAAACCGGGCTCTTAGGTTTATTTTTTCAAAGTATGCCAGGCGGGAGTGTTTCCGCGCTGAGTTTGCAAGCACGTGTCGCAACTCTTGCTTGCCGACGACAATTAGCCAGCCTGAAATTTCTTTTTCTTCTTTCAAACAACCTGGTAAATTTAAATAAGCATGATTACCTTAAAGTTTCACACCGTCACTCCAGTAGAACTAACAATGACAAATGCATGCTCCCATTCCTGTCACGTTGTAACACGTTGAGGTATTCGTTTTTTTCCCGCAGCTATAGAGATGTGGAATGACTTGCCGAACGACGTTGTCAGTGCACAATCACCTGAGTCATTTTCATTGCTGTCAGAAAGTCATTTGGAGGCGTTGCAATAGATCCTGTGCTGTCTTCGCCGAAATAAAGGTTAAAAGAGTGTATTGCGCATGTGCTCCCACATTGCTGCATGTGCTTGGCCGCCTGCATCTGCATGTCAGTGTTACCGTTGATGTCATGCTGGGTACTTTTTTTCGGTGAAACACATGTGCATTGTTCATTTATTGCTTTATATTGTTATATCGTTATTTTTCTTTCCTTTTCATCTTTGCGATATGAAGCGTTGTTTGCTCTGTACGCCCTCTCTTGTATAGGCCTGAAAAGGCCCACAGTATTGAATAAATAAATAAATAAATAAATAAATAAATAAATAAATAAATAAATAAATAAATAAATAAATAAATAAATAAATAAATAAATAAATAAATACACAATAACTCACGCACAAAGCAATAGAGGCATAGCATAGCCCCGGTTTTTCATTTCGCTTGCCTTGTTTTCTTGTTTGCGTTGTTTTCACGAATTCCTGGGCCTTGGCATGGCCAACAGCCCTGTCTCTGTGCATTGGGCAAATTGAGCCCGCGGATGCCCTTGAGAGAGCTTGTTTGTGGATGGCCCGAGGAATTCGTCGGGTCATTGTTGATGCCATGTCCTTCCCTGAAGGCATCGAGTACTGGGAATATCAGCCATGATATCAAAGTTGTTAAGGGATGCCTATGAAGCGTCCTTCCGACGCAGTTTTATGTTTTATTCTTTTCAGAGATATCAAAGAGAAAAGGAGAGGAAGAGATAAAAGGCGCGCGAGATGCTTCACCGTGACGTCACATTAACACAACCAACAAAACGCTTCCAGTTATTTTCGGCTCTTTCGACCGCGAGCGCCCTCTTCCGATACCGAAGCCCCAAGGGAAAATTCTTTTTGCTCCTTCCCTGTCCTGTGTTTCAAGTGTTGCGCTGTTAACAAGCTCACGATGGCTCTCGTAAATTCTAGTAGCTGAGCGCGTTATGCATATGAACATGACAAGAGACACAAGAATAAAAGCGACACAAGATGATATATTACATCGGTGCTGTCTGTGAAGCGTAATCTAAAGAAAAGTACAATATTTGAACGGAAAGGGAACCACTGACCATATCTTACCACTGCACATCTATTTTGTAATCATGCATAACTCATACAGAATATCTCAGCATCAGTGAGCGCAATCGATAGCTGACTCACACTCTTGTCTTTCGATTTTATAATTTAAAGTTTTTCCGCAATTTTCCTCAAGTGGTGTGGCCCTAAGAACCAGCGCACACTTGAACTTGCGAGTGTATTTGAAATAACAAAGGCTAATTTGAAGGAGGTGACCCAGTATTCAATTGCTATCAGTAATGCTGAGGTGATCTGAGGTGAGTTAGGTCGGCAGTAATAAGAGTTTGTCAGTACCTTTCTGTCTGTTCAGAAATTTTACGTCTAGTCATTGTACCTTCAGTTGACAGACAGTGCTTGTGTCAGGTACTGTCTTGTGTAGCTAGAATTGATTGCGCCGGCCGCCCTGAGCTTATTACGACTAGCCCAATTCGATGCTTTACGATATCATAATGTGATAGCATTAGATGTCTTATAAAACACACAATTTTGTATTCGGCGACGTCGGCTTCAACACGACTGAGTCGAAAAATAACCAAGTGATGAAGTTCCTGGATAGTTCAATGATGACTTCACCGTATCAGTAAAATTTGTGACGTCATCATAACGGCAGCAAGATGTCACCATGACATTCAATAGCGTTACTATGCATATGAAGTCATCTCTAGACACGACACTTGACCAAAAATAGGCCGATCATAGAAACAGTGCGAAACCACGCGTGGTGCAGAAAGCTTTTCATGCTCTCCAATCCAGGAGAAAAAAAGGAAGCAAAAAGTAAAAGAAAATCTAGAGAGGGGTGAAGTTGGTAGGGAAGGGTGTTTCAGCTCCACTGAAGGGAAACCTGAGCAGGTGCGAAGCATGCAGAGTGCACCGGTATTTTTGACAGCTACACTTTTACTCATTACTGCATACTTACTCCCCACTGGTCTACTAACGCACCATTGCTTTTCAGATGTTTCAATAAGTGCTGTTTCAAGTATATGACTTTGACGTAGAGAAGCACGTTTGTGTCTGGTTTTTGATTAAAAACTTGAGCGCCTTGGTAAGTTTCGTCAAAGATTCTGACGCCACTGCTAAGCTAAACGTAATGTCTTAAGCAGCAACGACGACGAATCTCAAACTCACCGTATACATAGTATGAACCGATAGCATGTGGCGGGATTTACCAATTTTCGCGGTGTACACACATTTATGATGGACAGGGACGACGACATGACACGCTGACAAGTAGAGAACCTGAGGTGTAGGCCCCTCAGAAAAGGGTGGAGGTAAAGAGGTTGTGCGTACTGGGTCTGCTGCGACCCATTCTTAGTTAAAGCAGGGACGACGGAGGCTTCAGGTCACAGCAATGAGTAACAATTTATATTAAAATTCAGTACATACGGCAGGGTCGGCCCAGGGACACGAGATGGTGAGGTGGTGACCATCACAACCGATAGCAGCAATTGGTCAGCGCAGGTAGCAGCGTCGGTCCTTCTTCGCAACCGAGACACTGCTCTCTTTAACGGGCAGCGCACAGGTGGGCCACGCACACCGCCACTGCGTAACACGTGACACTATATACTTTGGATAGGCGGTATGTTTGGTTACCACAAGGTTAACCAGACACTTGTCTGACTGGCTGCCCTGCACTGGGTAAATGGGAAAAGAGAATAAACAGGCGAAAGAGTGATAGAGAGAGGAAGTGCAGAGGAACTGCAGAACCACGTTAGTTAAAGAGAACTTTGCAAAGGGTGTCTGGCAAGATTGATGAATCGAATGATTAGATGTAAATATTGGAATACGATTTTTTTTGCCTTCAGTCATCTTAGATGAATGCATAAGAGACCCCGTGAATTTTCATGTGGTCGTACTGTAGTGCGAGAGCTCTGTGCCATCTCGATATTTCAATGGCGTTGTCAGTGGTAGTGCTGTGTCACGTTTCCCCTGACAGTTGCTGTGCGTGTTTTTCCTCACCGATTAAATATGCATCTCATATTGCCAGCTCATAACCCATCAATATGCTCAATCTGCGACAGTGGTGCCCGCAATGCATGTGTTTTTCTTAAGGCATGATGTAAAGATGGTCACGCCTCCGTGCAATCAACGAAAATAATATAAACAGCCGTTGTACAATGTCAATGTCATTTGAGTCGCATTTACGCCATCATCTTTAAAGGCACGTGTCTGTTCCTAATGTACTTTTTCTGAATACCACCTTTGGCTGCAAGTTGCTTTCACAAAAGCATACGCTTCATTAATCGAATGACTGACAGTGCGGCATGCGATGTTTGCGGCACCGATGAAAATATCAAACACCTGCTGTGTCACTGCCCTCGACTAGCCTCAGAGAGACAACTGTTTGCCAACGCGTTGCGGCGACTGGATGATTGGCAACTTTCTGTTCGGGTGGCATTACAGCACCGTCCACGTCTCTCGACAACCCACAAGGCATTGAAAGCTCTCTTGTGTTTTTTGAGGACGATTTGTTTGTGTGAACGCTTCCTACTTGCGCAGTAGCACTTTTAGGTGTGAAAGATTGTCTCAGTCCTTGAGAAGACGAGGACAACAAGAAAGAGACACTGCGCACATTGTTGTCTTCGTCTTCACCTGCGCTAAGATAATACTGCCTTTTCTAAATGCTTCAACAAGCCCTCATCACTGCACTTTTAGCGGCGAGGCTCCTTAGAGACTCTGCTTGTCGGCGTCTCCTGTCTGGACAGCGTGTCACGTATGGTCACGGTTTGTCATAAAAAGAACGAGTACTATGTGCCACAACGAGTAAATCTTACTACTCCCTACCAGTCCACTAAAAATTATTGCTGAACTTCGTCTTGCGACAAATCGACTGTTGGCCACACGCAGCCAAGTGGAGCCTAAAGAACGAAGCTGTGACAAATCCGTGTATTACCCATCGTGCCCATGCTGACCAAACATGCGCGTTGCAGTTTTCACTGCACTATAGCGCCAGATTTACCTCTAGCTTAATGATAGAAAATTCTGTTGAGAGTCAAGCCTGATAACACTATCCTGTACCACACTATGGTAAGTCAGTACGTAAGAATAAATAGGCGCTCCGCCCCAGTACTGCATCAAACCGGTCATTCACGTGTGTATTAGAGAAATGATAGGCGATATCCATTCTAACCATAAGCCTTTTTTGGGTTAGAGTGCAAATACTACGCATAATATCCGTTATACGGTGGTCTTTTGTGTTTAGCTAATCAGTGAAGTAGGAGTTTTTGATAAAATTTGCCAAGCACCAAAATTTTTCGACCGCTAGCTGTCAGAATGAACAAGTGCCTGCACGGTGGAGTATTCTGCCTATATTACGTGAAAGATCCTGACGTAACGTAAATAAGGTACAGTACATAGTGGCACAGTTATGAGAATTCTGCCTTGGTACGACGGTGACCGCCGTGGGTGGAGGTTTTTTATTGTTAGGCTGTAACCATCTAAAGGCCGATAAGCTTAAGCGTTATTCAGGTTTTGACGCATCTAGGATAATAAGTGCAATGAAAGAAAGAGGTTGTTTTTCCTCTGCCCGCTGGATGATTTTATTAAAACCTGCGCTACCAAAAAACTCATTGATTTCCGTAATTCATAGCAATGTTCGTGCGGTTAATATATTATGTGTAAAAAAAAAGGGTTGACGAAGAAGAAAATAGTGCCTGACGACTGCTCATTCACTTCAACATCGCGAGAATCGTAAGCATCGTTACGGCAAGTGGATCTTTACAGCGACTGACAAGACGTTGAAACAATTGATCAACGTGAAAACTTTAATTCGCGTATTGCACAGACGGCCCCTCACAATGAAGAAATTACTCGGACATTGGCCTGAGATGCATTTTCAGAAAAAAGGCGAACATATTCCTGACAGACTTCTTAGTGGAGACCGGGCTGGATAAGCGCCCGTGAGAGACAGCCAGGGGTTGACATATGTGAAACGATGTGTTAGGGCATATACCGACAGTAGAAGGGAAATGTGTGCGTGTGAACATATTATGACTGTGTTAACTGCTGCAAGCAAAGTGTACAATGGCGTGATATTTCAACTGGTTTCAGTGATCTATTATGCTTATATTTCTTTTTCTGATTGTCCATTCTTGAGTAACGTTCAGTATTATTCTTTTATGTTCTTTCGCTGCAGAACTTATTGATAAGAAGTAGCCGAGGCAATACGGTCCTCAACCTTTCCCCAGCAAAATGGCTAGAAAAGAACAGTACAGAACAGAACGTGGTAACTTAACACTCGTGAAGTTCCAGATTTCTACAGCGTTTACAAGTTGCTGAAGAGTCTAATAACACTGCATGAGGGATTCCATATACACTGAAGCCATACAGGCAAAATACTCAACCTGTGCAGCTTGGGGTGCCTTTGAAGTGCCTATAAATCACCGTACGAGTTGAAAAGGCTTTAATATGTTTGACGTCAAAGCGACGCAGCAGCCTTAAAAGAGTTCGGGCATAAAATTCCAAAGCATAGTGCAGCTTTCATTTCTGCCCAATTAGCGCGTTATTTCACTGTGAAATTAGCAGTAAAGAGAGGCTTCATATTACTTTTTATTGAGAATTCTCAAATAACAGTCTACTTTAATAAACGCTTCATTGATTGCCCCCCCCCCCCCCTTCTCCCGAGAGACGGAATCTGTACTGCGTGTTTTTCCCTCAGGCAACTTTCAAAACTTCTGGTGTTTTGCACCCGTGTCAAGCAATGCTCATTTGTAAAGAAGAAAGCAATTGTTTAATGTGGGCCGGTGAATGATAAAACATTAGAGAACCTGCATGCACTACGCTCATTGTCACAGCGCCTGAAAAAGTGTTACCTTTCTTTGGCATATCAAACAAGTCTCAGCTTTTCCCCTTTTTTCTTTTTCTTTCGAGTGTCCAGACTAAGCCTTACAAAAGCAAATCGCAGTTCTAGACAGCTCTCTTCCTCGTTTACTATCTGACATGACTTGACAGTTTCCGAAAGTGAAGAACGTAAGAAGAAAAAGTAACAAGGAACCATGGCCGGGCGGAGTTTGGAGTGTCATTTTTTTTTTACTTACAAGCTGTCAATTGAAGTTCCAGCTCTGAATTGTGCAAGATTTCAGTTGAAGTTCCAGCTTTGAATTGTGCGAGACTTCAGGCGGCTTTTCATTCATGCTCGCGTATCAAGAAAAGTCGAGGCGAGTTGCGTTGTTGCGAGGGCACCGCGTTATAACACGCCGTCGATAGATGGCAGCACCACGTCGCTCGCGCGTCACCGTGCCTCCACCTCCCTAATTTTTTTCCCTCTTTTCCCCCTTTGATTTCCTGGCTCTGCGCGCCAGCGGGCACTGGTGGGATGGCCAGATCGAAAAACGAAGGGGCGGCGACGTGGTCGCCACAGAACTTTTTGCGCGCTCGCGCGCTCCTCCGAAGTTATCGGAGCGCTCCCGTGCAGCCTAAAAGTTAATCACCAAGATTCGAAGACAGCTCGCCGGCTGCCCCCGCGTAGTTAGGATTCTTCTTGCGCTGCAATCAGACTTCGAGTCTTTCCTCAATCAAAATATCTCCATCCGCTCACGTGCCTCGAGAATTGGTGGCTAAACCGTCGACGTTCCTGTCATCGGGTGGCGACCGCTGACACTTTCAAGCTAAGGTGTCGTCGTGGTGTGTGCGTACATTTTTCACTGAAGGTCAAGTTCAGTCTCAAGCATATCAAATTTCCACATTTTTTTTTTATGGAAAGCGAATACCCCAAGGAAAAACTTCCGTTACCCGCATGCCTTGAATTGCCGTGCTTGGTTGGTGCTTTCACTGTATAGTTACAACATTTACCGTCTTTCTCTATTAGATTATGACGGTGCCTTGACTGTTACTGAGCCTTGCGAGAAATACCCGAAAAAAAGGACGTGCAGTGCTGCGGAAGTTGTCTTTGTGTCGTGCGTTCGCCTTGGACCTTCGAATGTGCGTGATGCACCGAACGAGCGCCCAGCCGTCGTGGTGCGCAAAGCGTGTAGCCAGACGCCGTCAACTGTGGTGAAAGCTCAGGGAGTGCCTACGTGTTGTGAATTCTGAGCGTCACTGACGACGCAGTGAGAACAGGAGAAATCTTCGTCAAAAGCGCGGAGGGACGTTGGGATACCAGGAGCCTGACGCCGGTGTCGCTTGGTAAGTAAACAATCTAAGTGTTGCTTTAAGTAACTGTCCTTAACCTGACCTGCTCGTCACTGTTTCCAGATGCGACCGAGTTAACAAGCAAATGATCATCACAAACGAAGCCCTGAAAGAGAAGTGTGGCAGTTTGGGCTATTTGGTATGACATGACGATAGTTATAGCGCGAGAACAGAATGACGACAAAGAGGCAAGAAGGACGCTGGTGTCTTTCTTGTCTCTTTGTCGTTGTTCTGCTCTCGCGCTATAACTACAGCCTAAAAGAGAGGCATGACTTTCGCGAAGATGACCAAAAGTGGAAATTTCATGAATTTGCGATTTTTGGAAATATTTCAGGTTATAATAAAGTTGTCACTGAAAAACGAAGGATCAGGCACGCATGGAAGGGGGGAGTGAAGGAAGCCCCCCTCCCCTCCTGCTGATATTCTTCCAGTCGTCTAAGTTTTTCGGCAACATTTTTTTTTACTGTTTGCCATGCAAAGTTTTTTCAACAACTGAGTTTTGCCTCTCCCGCCTTTCCACCTTCAAAAAAAAATTATGGCTACGTGTCAGTGAAGAGAGTTGAAAAGAATACTTTAATTATTTTATGCAGCCAAAATATGCACAGCTTTGAACTAAAGGAGATACTTTTTGCATGATTAACGCTGCTTGCCCCGCCGCGGTGGTCTAGTGGTTAAGGTACTCGGCTTCTGACCCGTAGGTCGTGGGATCGAGTCCCGGCGACGGCGGTTGCATTTTCGGTGGAGGCGGTAATGTTGTTGTCCCGTGTACTCAGATTTAGATGCACGTTAAAGAACCCTAGGTGGTCAAAATTTCCGGAGCCCTCCATTACGGCGTCTCTCATAATCATATGGTGATTTTTGGACGTTAAACCCCACGTATCAATCAATTAACGCTGCTTGTTGATTCCCGAACGTATGTTTAACTCGACTATTAAGTTTTTCACAAACTCGGTACTGGTGAACGACGAACTCGTATTTATAAACGCGACCATCACTGAACTAACTCTATTTGCGAGAAAAAATGCAAATAAGTTTGAAGAACGAGACAAGTGACTGGACGATTGTACAAGCAGCTCGGCAAAAAAAAAAAAAAACCAATACAATTATTATAGGTGAAACTGCAACTGTGTAGCTATAGCAGACGTGTGCTCAGGTTTTGAAGTCTTTATTCAGCTGCGAATATTGTGCAGTACCTATTCCTCACGTTCATCTGAGTCTGTCAAACGATACGTCGTGACAGTTCACGGTTTGAAACCTTCCAGGTGCACATGGTAAACGCTGCTATGCGTGCCAGAGTTTTATGTGCACCCTCTAAGTTTACTTTCTTTCCTAAGTATTTTCTTCCCTCCACTGCCTTGTAGGGTAGCAAACTGTATGCAGCATTATTAACCTCCATGTCTTTCTCTTGCCCTTTTGGCCCTCTATTGCTCGTGCTGCCGATTCAGCTTAGCTGCAGAAATTTCAGAGGCTCAGTTAGCTTTATAATATTGCTGTTAATAATAGTAACATCCAGAGTTTTGCGTCCCGAAACCACGATATATGATCACGAGGGACGCCGTACTGGTGGGCTGCCGATATTTCAACATCCGATGTTTCTTAACGTACACTGATATCACACAGCAGACAGGCTTCTAGCATTTTTCCTCCTCTGAAATGAAACCGCCATGGCGAGAATCGCACCCACGACCTTTGAGACAGCAGCTGAGCAGTGTGATCTCTATACACCATTTTGGCGAACGTGATGCTTAAACCGTGCACAGCGACTTTGTTAGCGTATGACAGGTTTCCAATAGCCTAAATTTACCAGCAATACTAGTATTATCTGTCAAGGTTTTGGGGGCCAAAATCCCGATGTAATTATGAGGTACGCCATTGTGGGAAATTTCAATTAAGGCCAACCACCTCACGTTCCCTAACATAAACCGAAAGCTAAGCACGTGAGTTAGAGAAGAACGAACCGGTGCCCTTTTTGCTACCCGTTTAGATTATATTTACCAATTTGATGTGATGTGGCGGCTCGGCACGCATATGGGGTCGAGTGTCATTTCGTGCTTTATACTCATGGCAAAAGACGAGCTTGCGGATGGATTTCCGTGCTGCCATAATGGGCGTTAGACCTTGCTGTTTTTTCGCTTAACAAGTGACAAAAAACAAAACAAAACAGTGGACGTATGGTGGACGTACACACACGAAGAACGGTGGACCTGTATTCGGTCGACGTATAGGTATGAAAACAGTTTGGTTGGTGTATTCGGTTTTACTTTATCCATTCACATACCGAGATACAAAAAAAAATAAATGAAATCACTGCTGAAGCACTCTGTACAAATGCTGAAACAGCGAAATCTAAAACGTGCAGCCCCAGTGTTAAGCAGCGGGTGCAACCCGACGCTGCACATCAGCCTTTCACAATTATTGTTTACATGTATGTGCTTTTAATGAATGTAGGCACATGTTTGGCTTGGATTTACTACAGTGTTCATTACTCATGCCACACATTGTGCCTGCCAGAATCACGGTGATGGAAGAGTGTAATGAGTGGTAAAATTCGTTTCGCAATGCGTTAATCATAGTGGTCGTCCTCGAACTACATGCGGCCACACACGTTGTTGCCGAAGCCAAGGCACCGCTGGAGACACGCCCGCCGAAACCGGACGGACGCCCCGGCAATCGTGCTCCCACAATCGTCACGTTGACGTTGCTGAGCCCGCTAGGCGCTTGTCCTGCACGGCACTTTGCAAGCGTTGGACATCGCTAGTTAACGCAGCGGCGTGGTTTGCAGGATCCGTCCACTACTGGTGCTTTCACTACCGTTCGCGATTTAGCGCAAAAGCTGCCGGATAATCGGTACGTGGTTGCTGCGTGCACTCGGCCTCCCAGACCTGTTTTGGAGCCCGCACTGCACCTTCGACCCTTCGAATGCGAGCTCACTCACATTACCACTTTCGGCGCTCCTCTGGAGTTGTCCGTAGCATACCATGTGGAAGGTTTCAGGAGAAACTGTTGCGCTCAGCGCCACGACTGCGACGGGATGGACGACGTCGTTCACAACGCAGCCAACGGGGTGCGTGCTTAGATACGACGCTGGGAATGACGCAATCGATAACACAGTCAATGAAGACCGCTCGTGAAACTACTGCCGGACGGATTTTCGTTTCTGCTAGAGATATACACAGCTTCCGCTGTAAAAGTTACTGAACAGTCCGAAACGAATCCGGGACATGTGGCTGTTCCAACAGGGACGGGGCGCGACTCGGGACGATGTACAAAAAGCCGGAACAGTCCCGTGAAATCCAGGAAGGTTTGGTAACACTACTTACACCCTGTCGTGGCTCTGATACATAAACCCGAGCGACTGTTATTCGTAGTAGTAACGTCTGCCTACACCACCGAGACGCTTCGCGCATGCGCAGTGTGTGAGCTGCTAAATCACTGCACAACCACACACGCTTTTGTCGAAAGCGTTCATCCGATGACGCGGTGCGCATGCGCGATAGCATAATAACGCCGTCGCAAAGGTACTGAGCACGGGCTGAGGTCCTCCTTCATGTTAGTAGATGTCGCTGATAGTACCGAGATGCACGGTGTTGAGCTGCACCGTGCTGCGCTTAAAATCAATGCAGTAGTGAAGTTTAGTCGTTACATATACATATAGTTAGTATGTAACTTTGTAAGTTATGGGCCTGTCGATACAGGTGGATGGCAAGGATACGGGTAGATGGATACAGGACGCCCGTTCAAGAAGATGCCCTCCCATCCATTCATGCACGTGCCCTCATGTTCACGCCAACTGCGTTCATGACTCGTCTCCGCGTTTTCCGTCAGCGACTTTCTTTTTTGCTTGCGTGAAACGTGAGTAGATTGTTACTTTGACGGCTTGCATCAAAGTGCTCCTTCTGGCACACAAAGACTAACGAAAATTCGGCAGATCCCACGTACCTGAGATCGACGTCATACGAGGCACGTGGAGGGAAGGTGACCGCAATGCAATTTTTATTTATTGAGCGACACGTCATGAAGTGACGCTAAATGTAATCCAATTAGTTATCTCCTGTTTTATCACTTACATGTAAATATTTTGAACTACCATAAGTTTCAATAATAATTTTCATTAGGTTCATTTTGTTTTGTTCGCTTGCTGTTTTTACTTTAGTTGCCAATCTTTCTTATATATTTTTATACATGAATTCACAGGAGGTCCCCCTGACAGTTTTTATTTTGGGACCTCCTTCTGTATTATATCAAGTTTTACTTGCACTGTATTGTACTGAATAAAAGGGCCATGGTGCTGCCAAAAAAATGTATCTACAAATGTTCCACGCACAGACCTACGTAGATGAGTTGCACTTGTTTATATTACCAGTTGTTTGCACTAGCGCAACGATGGCAACTGGAACATGCGTATTAGCACACCAAAAGCTGATATGAAGCGCTGATGCTCGCGAGGGTGCTGGTCCTGGACCCTGCTAAATCAATCAACTTCAGCGCATGGCAACTAACCACAATTGGCGTTAACCCGACGTGATGACTCAAAGGAGTACGTGTGATGTTGATGAAATTGAGTAGGCAGCACTGCAACCACTATTGACGTTTCACGAAGATTAGCGTCTGTTTGAAAAGTAGTTCGGAGACCTGGCGTAGCTCTGGGGTAAAACGCTTCATTGCCACGCAGAATGCTTGCATTCGATTCCAGCTGGGACCCTGGCATTTAGTCTTTGCATTCGTCGGGTCGACGCTACCAATGTGAAGTATTTCTTAATGCTTGCGCGTTAAAATTGCCCATGTCTGTTCTCGTCATTCCATGGTAGATACTGAGTGCCAATCACCTGTGGTACATACACGCATATCTGTGGCACATACTCACCGTGGGTATGTGCCACTGTCTGGCGGGAAGTGTTTGACGACGTACGCGACGGGATTGTGACATTATTGACGTATTGACCAGCATGTCATATTCGTCAAACTATCTTACCTTCCCATGCTAATTTTGGTTCACGCCACGTTAAGGGGGAGGGGGGGGGGCACGAGAGCACCTAAACGTAGGAGTCTAGACAGAAAGATAATCTGATAGATACGCCCAAAGTCAGTGAATTTCACTAAGAAATGATTCGCACTAAAAAAAAGAAATATTAGGTTGTTCAGCAAAGCATGGCGCAACTACTGACAGGAGAATGATTAGAAGGACACACATGTGCCCATCTCAATATTTGCGTGGTGGACTTGTGGTTCAACATGCATCACCAGCTCGCAACAATTTTCACGTTACTGCTATCAAGTTTGTAATGTCTTTGTAAATAACTGATTTCAAAATTGAGCACGTCGGTGACGTTTCTTCATATGAGTATCGCGTGAACATTCTTAGCAACTAAGTTTTCATAATCGGCGTGAATTGACATGATACTGCTTTGCTCATTTTCGGCATGCATACCTTGCGGAAAATCATTAGGCAATAGTATAAAGAGACAAACATATAACTTCAGGTGCGTGTGCAATCGCAGAGCTTAGGTGGCATGTTGGATAACCAAAAAAAAAAAAAAAATGTACCCACAGTGGCATAGTCGTTGAAACTTTGTTGCATATTGTCACGGGGTCGTGTCGGTGACGAAGCAACGGCTTGTTTAAATTGAAGCTGTTTATTCGGGCTGAAGTTGTGGCCGGTTAACGGATGGTTAGATTACAGCGATGTACACTGGCACTGAATGCGGTCAAAATATTGTTGGCAGTTGATCAACTGGCAAACGCTGTAGCATGTCGGCAATCGTATACATGTGCCATCCAATATTTCAGCACTATGGCTAGTGGCAACGTCGGTCCCAGGAAATCTGTAGTGTTCGCGTTGTGGGCGTAATCATAGCAAAATGATCCACGACAGCCCTGAAGCTTCTTGAACATGGCAAGCGTGGTTGGCACAGAGGGTTAGTCATACGGGGCGACAGTAACACTTGAGGAAGGAATGTTGCATTGCCCCCATCTAAAAAAAGGCCTTGTCCCCACGCTTTTACGAAACATAAAATTAAAATAAATAATAAGCACAGGTGGTCCCAACTCTCTTCAACTTCGCGGTGCATGTCCCACTGATGATGGAGTAGTCGCCTCCGGTGTCGACGAGAGCTGTGACGTTGTGGCCGTGGGTGGGAATGTCGAAGTCGCCAATTCATAGCCTCGCGATGTGGTTCGGTCGCGATGTCGGATCACGGCTGCAACGGTTTGTACTGATGTATCGACGTTGCGTCACCACGTCTTCTTCTGTCGGCGAAGTTTCGACGTCGGGACTACGTTGAGGTGGCGGCGCGTTCTTGAAGTTTTGTCGTGGCGTTGTAGTCGGTGGCGGAAGATCTTCGGTTGTCTGTTGTACAGCAACCGCACCTCGATCGGTTGCTGCTCTTAGTTTTCTGAAATCGGGCTAGGCGACATTCCCCGGGTCGGGGCAACGTACGGCTGGCGGTGAGGCGACACGTATACTGACCGGGTGAAGGTAAACGGGAAGATCTTCGGGGCGTTCGCGGTGTTGCTGCGAGGTAGTCGGTGATGTCACGCGGCTTTTCATTATGCTATGGACACAGTGCGTCGATGGCGAAACAACGCAGTGCCATTTAGCGGTACTGACAGTGGCGGCAGGTGTGGCCAGCTTCTCCGCAGTGGTAGCATAGATGTCGGCGGCACAGCAGACGTCGGTTTTCTCGGAGCGTTTCACTGGCCCGCGGATGGATGTGATGTCACCGGTGGCGGCAGCGTCTGGCAGCGAAACTGGAATGGTACGGCTTCTTCACGTAGGCGTGGAGGGGGAGCGTGTAGCATTGGAGTACTGCAGCGTTGCCCATTGCTTGCGAATGTGGCGGTTCAGAGGTGCATATCGATAGATCGATCGCGGGATTTATTCCCGAACGACGTCGGCAATGAAGTCCACTTGCGGTTGTGTGTAAGGTAATGGCTTCTGCGGTTCCTCCCACAGGATTGTTCGTATCGTATCGCACAAGTCGTTGAAGCCGCGAGCATGAAGACCTGGGTTGCCTTGCATCATTCGGCGATTGTACTGGCGGGTTCGCATCTTCAGCGTCTTTTTTGATTGCTGTTGCATCGAACAGAAATTCCTGGATGGTCGTCGGTGGGTTGTGGGTCAACTTGGCAGAGAGTTCTAGCTTGAAGCCTCGCATGAGAAAATGAACTTTATCCTCGAGCATGTCGGGGTCGGCGTGACAAAACCACTGCATAATCACTTCAACGGAAATGGTCACGTTCTTGTTCTGGAGATCAACTACCCTCGTTTCCAGCAACGTAGTGGCCCTTTCTTTGCGAGATTCGCTCCTGAACGGTCCTTAAATGTGTCATGGAAGTAATTCCAGAATTGAAGTTCAGACTGTCGATTATCGAACCAGGTCCTTGCTGCGTCTTCAAGGCAAAAGTAGACGCGATGCAGCTTCTTTTCCGTGTCCCAGTAGTTGAAGGTGGCCACTCGGTCATGGGTCTCCAGGCAGTTCCGACCGGTGGACCGTTCTGCGGTGCGGTGAAATAAAAAATTGCCTGAGTACCTGCAGGCTAGTGCGAATAGTATGCGTGTGGTTGAATTCGCCTGATAAGTGCCTTTCATTTTCGAATTCTTGGCTATATATATATATATATATATCCTACTTCTACTTCTACTCCTACTTCTAAATTCACGTATAAACCCAAAAAATGGGATGGAGGGAAGGCCGCTGTGATAGCTCAGTGGTTAGAGCATCGAACGCGTTATTCGAAGGTCGTAGGTTCGATTCCTGCTCACGGCTGGTAATTTTTTCATCCACTTTTCTTCCTTCTTTCTTCTTATTTACATTCCATTGGTTCTAATAACTTCCCCTGTACATTCCTTGGCATTACTGTCTGTTAGATCTCATTAATATTGTGTTAAAACACGGAAAAACGAGCCCTTTGGTATATACTTCTTTCCCTTATTATATATATATATATATATATATATATATATATATATATATATATATATATAATCTAACACACAATAATGCCAAGGAATGTATAGGGGTATAGGGGAAGTTATTCGAACCAATGTAATGTAAATAAGAAGAAAGAAAAGTGGGTGAAAAATAACTTGCCTGCTCACGGCAAGTTATTTTTTGACCCACTTCTCTTTCTTCTTAATTACATTACATTGCTTCTAATAACTTCCCCTATTCACCCTTTCATAAACACCTCCCTGGCCGCCGCCATAGCCCTCCTTGGGCTGTGCAAATTGGCACGTCCCCTCGAAAACGCACTGACAACGCTGCGCCCTTAGCCTTTGTACACCCGCGCACAGCCCATTATGGCGGTGTTTTTTTTCCTTCCTGTGAAAACGTGTATACATTCCTTGCCATTATCGTCTGTTAGATCTCATTAGTATTGTGTCAAAACACGGAAAAACGAGCCCCTATGTATACACTTCTTTCCAATATATATATATATTGTAGCATTGATATTTGGCACAGGCCGGAACGCCAGCTGAAGAAGAGAAGGAAGAGTGTTGTTGCTGCTCGCGCTCGCTCCGCTTGACAGCTGGTCGGTTCTACCGCTACGTTTTCCACAAAGTAAACGTCTCTTCTGCTCACCACTAAAGGTGTACTATCAAGTGGTGGAGGTGCTGGGTACCTTTTTCCATCCTGGAACTCCGCAACCGAACTCTACCTTCGCCATCAACAATGTCCATCGACGCTGCACAGCAGACGGCTCCTACATCTCCACCTGTCCACTGTCCCGGCGTCCCGAGAGAGCGAGATCCAGACATCTTCAACGGCACCGATGAGCAGGACGTCGAGGACTGGCTCTCTTCGTTCGAACGAGTAAGCGTCAACAACAGGTGGGACGAAAACGACAAACTGGGCCGCGTCCACTTTTACCTCAGAGGAGTAGCAGAGCTCTGGCTCAACAACCACGAAGCCGAGCTTACCGACTGGGCCACTTTCAAGACCACCTTCGCGGACGTGTTTGGCCGACCGACAGTGCGCAAGCTCCGTGCAGAACAGCGCTTGCGGGATCGCGCCCAACTGTCGGGAGAGGGTTTCACGTCCTACATTGAGGACGTCGTAGGCCTCTGCCGTCGCTTTGATCCTGACATGTCGGAAACCGCCAAGGTAAAACACATTATGAAGGGCATCGAGGACGATGCCTTCCACATGCTGGTGGCTAAAGACCCGCAAACAGTTTCGGAAGTCATCCAACACTGCCAAAGTTTCGATGAGTTGCGAAAACAGCGCATTTCAACGCGACGGCCTACTTTCGACATGACCAGCACGCCAGCATTGACCGTTGGTGCAATATCTCCAGAACAGACTGTATTGACCCCGCAAATCCAGCAATTTATCCGAGAGGAAGTGGCACGCCAGTTGTCCCTTGCCCCCTTGCTTCCCAGCAATACGCATGGGCTGACCTCGTCACTGCGCCAAACCATCGAAGAGCAAGTCTGCGAGGCACTTCCCCCCACGTACCAGCCACCACCTGTGTCCGCTCCCCTGACTTACGCTGACGTCGCGCGAAGGCAGGTACATGCGCCGTCAAACGTCGTCGACCCTGCCCACCAAGCGAACGCCTTCTACGCAACACACGTACCGGCAGGCTCGCATGTTCCCATTTACCGCCGTCCTTCAACGCTTCCCAACAACCCTTGGCGTACATCGGATAACAGACCTATCTGTTATTACTGTCGTCAGCCTGGCCATGTTGAGCGGTTCTGTCGCCGGCGCGTCCCTCACTCAGGCATTATTGATGGCACCTACGGCTACGCCCCCACAGAACCACCACAGACGCTGCCGTTCCATGCAGCTTCGGACACTTCTCCGCCGAGCCGCCGCGCCTTCAACCCACGCCGATCGCCTTCCCCGCGCCGACGTTCGCCTTCACCAATGCTTCGGCGTGCACCACCTGCCCAAACGGAAAACTGACCATCGCAGTTCCGGAGGCAAGAACTGCGCCACCGTCGAACTCCACAAGGCCTCGTTCTCTACCGAATAATGAAATAACTGTCTTGATTGAAGGTATCCCCGTTCAAGCATTAATAGATACCGGAGCTGCCGTGTCTGTATTGAGTGAAGCATTGTGTCGCAAGTTAAGAAAAGTTACGATTCCGCTTTCTGGTCTCTCCCTTCGTACGGCAACAGCGCATCACGTGAACCCTTCTATGACGTGCACGGCTCGGTTAATCATCCAGGGCGTTCTGTACGTGGTTGAATTTATCGTGTTTCCGCACTGCTCACACGACGTCATATTAGGCTGGGACTTCCTTTCCACACATCATGCCGTTGTTGATTGTGCCCGGGCCGAACTAGAATTGTCATCGCTCTCCGACGACGATTATAATAAGCCTTCTATTTCTCGTGTTGTCGTCGCCGCGGAGACTGATATTCCACCCATGTCTTCTGTTATTGTGCCGATCTCGTGCGACCATGCCGCTTTTTCGGACGTCATGTTCACGCCGTCAGAAGACTTCACTTCTCGAAAAAACGTTCTTCTGCCTTTTGCTCTTCTGACGGTCGAAGCCACTTGCGCAAACATTTATGCCACGAATCTCCTTTCTGTACCAGTCACCCTATTCCGTGGCGAATGCATCGGCCGCCTTGAGGACATCGATTGTGTTTGCACCAGTCAACTGCCCTATCAAGCAAAAAGCCTTGAGATCGCCAGTGTTACTTCCGCTCTCACATCCGCCACCTCTTCCCTCGACGTCTTCCTTCCATC
Organism: Rhipicephalus microplus; assembly: GCF_043290135.1. Classification (NCBI taxonomy): domain Eukaryota; kingdom Metazoa; phylum Arthropoda; class Arachnida; order Ixodida; family Ixodidae; genus Rhipicephalus; species Rhipicephalus microplus. The sequence goes on along the minus strand of NC_134708.1, from coordinate 11,865,979 downwards.
GATTGATCCTGACCTTCCTGTTGACCAACGAACTCAACTCTTGACACTTCTCGACCACTTCCGCTCATCGTTCGACTTCAAACAAACCAGTCTGGGCCGAACATCTGCAATTGTCCATCGTATTGACACTGGCACCCACGCACCATTGCGTCAGCGTCCATACCGGGTCTCCCACGCCGAACGCCAAGTTATAGACGATCAAGTGTCTGATATGCTCAATCGTGGCGTTATACAGCCGTCTAACAGTCCGTGGGCCTCCCCGGTGGTACTGGTCAAAAAGAAGGACGGGGGCATCCGATTCTGTGTGGATTACAGGCGCCTTAACAAGATCACGCGCAAAGATGTTTATCCGCTCCCCAGAATTGACGACGCTCTCGACTGTTTGCAAGGTGCAGAATTCTTTTCTTCGCTGGATCTTCGATCGGGATACTGGCAGGTACCCATGGATGAAGCTGACCGCGCCAAGACTGCGTTTGTAACTCCGGACGGCTTGTACGAGTTTAACGTGATGCCGTTCGGCCTTTGTAACGCCCCAGCCACCTTCGAGCGTCTGATGGACAACATACTTCGAGGCCTTAAATGGCAGACGTGTCTTTGCTATTTGGACGACGTCGTCGTTTTTTCAAAAGACTTCGATACCCATCTTCTGCGCCTCGCAAGTGTCCTGCATTGCCTTACACATGCTGGGCTCCAACTAAATTTGAAAAAGTGCCATTTTGCCGCCCGGAAGCTCACCATCTTAGGGCATGTTGTCAGCAAGGACGGCGTTCTACCTGATCCTGGAAAACTCCGTGCTGTCGCCCAGTTTCCGAAGCCATCGACACTTAAGGAACTCCGGAGCTTTATCGGCTTATGTTCATACTTTCGCCGATTTGTCCGTAATTTTGCATCTGTCATGGCCCCTTTAACACGGCTACTTTCTGACACCGAGGGCATTTCGGCGTGGTCTTCCAATTGCGATAAGGCATTCGCGAAACTACGTCAATTGCTGACATCTCCACCGATTCTCCGTCACTTTGATCCTGATGCCCCTACAGAAATACACACCGACGCAAGTGGAGTCGGACTTGGCGCTATTCTTGCTCAACGCAAGTCTGGATACGACGAGTACGTCGTTTCTTATGCCAGTCGCACTCTTACTAGGGCTGAACAGAATTATTCAGTCACAGAAAAAGAATGTCTAGCCATCGTCTGGGCAATCACAAAATTTCGACCCTACGTCTATGGCCGTCCATTTGACGTCGTGACTGATCACCACGCCCTCTGCTGGTTATCGTCACTAAAAGACCCATCTGGCCGTCTCGCTCGTTGGGCGTTACGCCTCCAAGACTATGATATCCGTGTCGTCTACAGGTCAGGCCGCAAACATTCAGATGCCGACGCTCTCTCCCGCTCTCCACTTCCCCATGAACACGGAAGTACTTCTGTATCCAGCCTCGATGCTGTGGCACTTTCGTACGCGGACATGCCCTATGAACAGCGCCAAGACGCTTGGATAGCCTCTATGATAGAGTTACTGTCTCGGCCGTCCCAAGTTACGCCCAATCGTTCACTGCAGCGCACAGCTCGACACTTTACCATCCGCGATGGACTCCTGTACCGTCGCAACTACCTTTCTGACGGCCGCAAGTGGTTGCTTGTGATTCCTCGCCACCTACGTGCCGACATTTGCGACTCTTTTCACGCGGATCCTCAATGCGGCCACGCCGGTGTGATAAAAACGTATGCACGTCTCCGGCTGCGGTACTATTGGCGCGGAATGTACCGCTTTGTCCGACAGTACGTGCGTTCGTGCTCCAAATGTCAACGCCGAAAAAGCCCACCACACATAGCCAATGGACAACTGCAGCCGTTGCCTTGCCCCTCCCGCCCTTTCGACCGCATCGGAATTGACTTGTACGGTCCCCTTCCCTATACGCCTAACGGGAACCGCTGGGTGATTGTCGCCATTGATCACTTGACACGCTATGCTGAAACTGCTGCGCTGCCAGAGGCCACATCACGTGAAGTTGGCTTATTTATCCTTCACAATCTCATTCTACGCCATGGCGCGCCTCGTGAGCTACTCAGTGACCGCGGCCGTACGTTCCTCTCCGAAGCGGTACAAGCCCTTCTTCGCGAATGCAACGTTGTGCATCGGACAACCAGCGCATACCATCCGCAAACGAATGGAATGACCGAACGGTTTAACCGCTCACTGGGCGACATGCTATCCATGTACGTGTCCGCTGATCACACCAACTGGGACCGCATACTACCCTTTGTAACTTACGCTTACAACAGCGCCACTCAGTCTACGACAGGATTCTCTCCGTTCTTCCTCCTTTACGGGCGCGAACCTTCCTCATTCATGGACACCATTCTCTTGTATCATCCAGACGCTTCGGAATCCACAACTCTATCTGAAGTCGCCACCTATGCAGAAGAATGCAGGCAACTCGCGCGTTCCTTAACCGCCCAAGATCAAGCGTACCAGAAGAACCGTCACGACGAAAACCTGTCTTCGCAGTCATATTCGCCTGGCGCCTTGGTATGGCTTCGGGTTCCCTCATCTGTTCCTGGTCTTTCCACCAAGCTACTGCCGAAGTACGAAGGCCCCTACCGAGTCCTACGTCAGGCCTCACCGGTTAACTATATTGTTGAGCCGGTTCAACCATCAACAGACCGACGGCATCGAGGCCGCGAGACTGTTCACGTAGATCGATTGAAGCCGCACTACGACCCACCCGTCGTACCCGTTCCATAGGTCGCCAGGATGGCTCCTTTTCTGAGGGGGGAGTGATTTGTAGCATTGATATTTGGCACAGGCCGGAACGCCAGCTGAAGAAGAGAAGGAAGAGTGTTGTTGCTGCTCGCGCTCGCTCCGCTTGACAGCTGGTCGGTTCTACCGCTACGTTTTCCACAAAGTAAACGTCTCTTCTGCTCACCACTAAAGGTGTACTATCAATATATATATATATATATATATATATATATATATATATATATATATATATATATATATATATATATATATATATATATATATATATATATATATATATATATATATAAACTTGTCATTACGTGGTGAGCAACACAGAGGACCATGCTTTGACAAAGTCAGACATGCTCTTCGTTCTCATTCAGCAGAATGTAGACGGACTAACTTCTTCATCCTAAGAGGAACGACGATTGCTACTCGGTGCAGAACCAAGAAGATTGGCCGTGTTGTGTTGGCAGGAACACAGCGCAATGAAAAACGATGACAAAGAAAGGTTGTGTGTGTGTGTGTGTCATCCGTTTTTGTCTCCATCTTTTGTTGCGCTGTGTTCCATGCGATGGTTGGTGCTCACGTTCGTCGCTTTCATCGCGCATATATATAAGTATATATTAGTAGTGAATAGTGTTACAATACTAGAGGCATACCAGACAAAGAGCGAGAGAAGAAGAATAGGACAGCATGCAACAGAGAACAACGGTGTCGTTTTTGTCGCTCCTTTATGCTGTACGACGGCGTTCCAGCTACAGTGTGGCCAGACACTACTGTGCTAACAAGTCAATAGGGATCACAAAAGCATCCTAAAAAGAAGCGGCGAGATTTTCGCGGATAGCCCAGAAGAAACGGGAATGAATTTTTCTTTCTTCATAATGCTTTAATTAAAATAAAATCCTGTCATTCATATATAAAGGGGACTTGAAGAAGCCATTTAAAATATTTTACTATTTAATTTATTCTCTTATTTACTTTATTTTAATTCAAATATGTGCAACTATGAACGAAATGCCATATTTGCGTTTTGGAATCTTTATCAGGGTAGTCTTCGTTCCATGGAATGCTCGTTTGCCAGCGCATAGTTACATTACTTCTTGATTACCCTAACGTAGCTGTATCTTGGGCTTGAACGCTCAATTACTCGGTCGTCTGTAAACGCCCGATTGTTGAACACGATGGTCACAAAAATTACTATATTTTTTTGAAAAATCAAATAGGACAACATTCGTCACCCGAAAACTTCCTTTCTATTTTCCGCTCGTCATTCTTTGTTTTCCTTTTCTTTCTTTTTTTCCTCTTTTTTATAATGTTATTCTGTTCTCGCTCTGTTGTCTTCATTTCCTTTCGTAAGTCACAGTTCTGATGTTTTTTTCTATATATTTTTATTTTATTTCTTTTCTTTTTAGTTTTTTCCCTTTTTTACTTTCCCTTTTCGTTTCACTTTTTACGTTTTCTTTCTCTATTTTTTGGTGCTTTGTTTTTCTTTTTTAATAATTTTTTTCTTTCAGTTTCGTTTTACCAGTTTCAGTTTCGCAGTTCCCGAGCAGAAACAACCAGTTCATAATAATGATTTCTTTTTTATTGTAGAATGTGCACGTTAGGACTCAGAAGGAGCATTTGCGTTCGGTCTTTTATTATTGATAAATACAGTATATTTCGCATTTCTCCCCTCCTCTTTTTTTATGAAGCATGATTTCATATGAGAAGAGCTTGCGTTTGCAATCTCCTATTCGTAGCTCACTTTGAATAGCGTATAGTCGCGTGAAGGATTTAGAGATTGTATCTCCAGTCTGACCTTGTTACCCGTTAGGGTTTTCGAAGTAGCTCCAATTTGCCCGCCGGTGGGTCTTGGGGGGGTCTTTTAGAGCTGATATGCGACCATTTTTTTTATACTTGGTTTGCGCGGCTACTCAGTCACTGATTGAACGGTGTCTGAAGGGGCTTCTGATAGCCTACCTTGTATCTCTAGGTGGTCAATTTTGCTCTCTGCTTTTGGTTATTTGCATGATTATGCAATTGCTCGTTGTTGCCCTGCTTGGTTGCACCGAATCTGACTGTTGGAAGGGCTTTTAAATGTCCACCTTGAATCCAGGGTGTCTTAGTTCCTCAGAGCTAAATACGATGCAGCGGCAAGTGTTCTTGCTCAATGTCGTGCTGCTCCAATTGTACCAGAGTTATGGAGTTTAATCGCAGATGCTTGGAAAACCCCCTTTTTGGTCAGAGGGTCTGGCTTCCTCCGAAAATTTCTGGGTCAGCTTCACAGACTTTTGTTTCTTTTAAATATCCATGCTTGGTTGTACATCGAATCGACTGGTCCACTACGTCAACTATTGCAACAAGTCGTCCTTTACATTCGTTGGTTACGCAAGTGGAGAAGGGCCTTCTCTATCACACTGTGCTGCTTGCAAACACTGTAGCAGCGAAGAAATTGTAGAAAACTTTCTACGTTGCTTTCCTCGCCACAGCGCGCATAGGGTACCATTAGCGGGTGTGCAGACCTGTCTTGACGACAGGCGTTTGTCGGAATAGTCAATATTATAAAGTTGATTTAAGCTGTCGTCGTGAAGGAAATCTGTTAAGGTCACATTCAACGTTTTGAGTCGTAGGGGCTTATTGGACTGGCAATGGAACTCCCGCTCCACACCTGCCTTCCTTTTTGTTTCTATGTTATGTAAGTGGTTACTTTCATCCCGAATCACTTTATGGCTTTGGTCACTGTACGGCAAACGGATGGAAGATCTGAGCTTTGGACACGTGTGTTAATTAAATAAGAACGCATTCGTTCTACGTTTTCGTTTTTGTTATAGGGGCTGACTATCACTAATTACGAGACGTGAGGCCGTAAAACTCTGTCTCCGATCTTTTCCGTCCATTATATGTCACAGCTGCGCCTTGATTCATTCAAGGCGCCCTGATTTGCTCATTCCAGCCGTCCTGATTGCGTGGTTTTCATTAGTTAGGAACACACGTCCTCTTTCTCGGCGCTGTCACCGTAACGAGATTGGTATCTCCTGCATCTTTCGCGGGAGTGAGCGTGGCAAAGCACGCTTGGCCACAATGCCCACCACGCCTTCAAAGACCCGCTACGTGCGCCTGCCTGGAGCATCTAATTAGTGCGGACAGTGACCAGCCATCCCATTCTTTCTACGGGGCGTAACTCTTCCGAGGTTCTGTATCATACATCAATGCTGCAGTTATCAGCGTAATGGCGAACGAATCGAAACATATGCTTTCTTTTTTAGCCGGGGTGGCTGATGCTGTGGTTGGTTATGTGTCCTATATAAAAAACTTATCATCATCATGGACGGACATGCACAGTCTTTCTTTGAACGCCTTTCTTTTTTCTATTTCATCGCCTTTTCTATATCACAGCAGAGCTGGTGAATACCTAGCTGTTCCTGGCTTAGCGAGGCTCTTACCCTCTAACCTTTCTCTTCCCACCTCTTCATATGTTATGTACTATGCATAGCTACGTTTGGTCAATTTTTTTCAATTACTTGTTGTGTCCGCGTCTTTCTCTCTATTTTTTTCTTGGTTGACTTATTTCTCTATTTTTTAAAATCTTTTTATCTTTCTCTTTCCATTCCATTTTTACTCTCTCTTGATATTCACTTTCCCTTCTTTCCATTCCCTCACTCTTCTTTCCCACCCTCTTGCTATGCTATACCATGCAAGGATACACTATGCTCGTGTATTGTGCCTGCACAGTCGAGTAGTTACGACGCTTCTCTTTGGGTCGAGGGTACGTGGTGTCGGATCTCGTCTCGCCAAGAAGAATTTTTCGCCAAGAACTTATCTTTCTTTCTGCTTTGCTTTTTTTTCTCTTTGTACATGTTTTCTCGTTCACCAGAGTTATTGCATCCCATGCCGGACAAACAGGCGTACGTGCTAAATAGCAGACGATGAAGAGACTTGTGCCGGCTAATGATCACGATAATCTTCTATCTGCGATGCATCACAAATCTCGAGCATAGAAGCTGTACGTGCTGCAGTATTTATTTTATGCGTCCGTGTATGTGTGTGCGTGTGTTTGGGTGTGCATGTTATCAGTTTCCATGAGTCCAGTGGGAGGCAGCACAGTTCAGCTCAAACCGTCTTATCAATCTGAGGGAGGTGAGTGCAATGGGCTTCTTTTTCAAAAGAGAAATATTTAGCCCCGGTGGGCGTTGACAATTGTGTGTCTTCGTGAGGACGGATATCAGTCCTCAGTTCCAAGTAGCATTTTCAACCAACATGAAAAAATAATATAAAAGTAAAACAGCAGTCATACGCATCGCAAAGCTTGCCACACACTTGCTTCCCGTACTATTTCATGTGAAGCTCGCAAAGTCTTTTTGAAGATTGAGGATTGCGATCTTGTGCGAAGCCTGCAGTGGTCTATTCACTTTTTTTTACTACAAACAGTGGGGCTGATGCAGTGTAAAGATGGACGAAAAAAGAAAGAAAGGAAGGAGTTGAGGGATGGCATGAAAAGAAGGTAATCGATTGTCGTAAATTTCTCTAACCAGAAGCTCACGGCTAGGAGAAAGAAAAGACGGTGAGATGGAGAAATAAGCCCCTTATCGTCAGGGCGAATATCCATAGAAGCGTTATCTAAAGAGAGAATAGTCGAAGCACAGAACGAGGAAGTATACTTTTGTGGTTGGAGTCACTGGCATTGAAGTTCAGCACTTCTTTTTCTTCCTCCATACAATGGGGTACTGGTTTTTTCGAAACAGGTCTGTACGTTTTAAAGATGGAAGTAAGATAAAGAAAGTACACAGAATCTTCCTTCGTGTCATACGAGTGTTCCGGCGGGATTTTTACTTGAGATTAAAAGCGCAAAAATAACACATGACAGACAAGAAATAGACGGGACAAGCGCTGGACAAGACGGGACAAGCGCGAACTCAAATCTTAAGTGGCCCTCTTTTTCCCGCTTTCTTGTTCTGTCCCATTTACGCCGCGAATACGATCTATCAAACATCTGAAGGGTATAAACTTCGATTTGATCTTTTCAAACGACCCCGTTCAATGAAACCAGTGGAAGTGCTACGCAAGTTAGCTGAAACATGACTTATATATTATAACAATAACAACAAAAAAACTCATTGAATACACCACGGAATAGCGCGTACGATAAAAAGTGACGGGAGAAACGTATTAACTACAGGTTGGCTTTGCTGTCAAGACTTCAAACATCGTGGCTTGCTTGTTGTTCGCTTTAACCGTGAAGCATTGCAGAAGTGGTATTGTTCTTTCTTTAAAAAAGCAGTATTGTGCTGTACATTTGCATTCAGCACAAGATTGTTAAAGAAAGATACCAATGGCAAGTCCAATAATGTTCCGACCAACTGTGCAAACCAGGCAGATGAGATTGTTGGGCTTCACCTAACGCTTGCCAGCGCTTTATGGAGCACGCTTTACAGGAAAAGCAAAGAAAGCTTAATGGTTACCAGTTTTCAGTATTACTGACTTAGGTCCACGTTTTTTGTACACCAACAATGAGTGTCTCTTTTATCTCTTCAAAACACTTCCGTTTGAGCACTTATATTTCTTCAAATGTTCTCAAGGCGCGCTAAAATGAAACTTGGTCAAAATTTATGGTTCTGGTAATATTACGTATATCGGACCGCAAGTTTAAGATAAGGGCCAAATAACTGTCAGACTTATCTTAAAAATAAATCATTGAGTTAAATAAGTTGTAATTGAACGCATGAATATTCAGCGATTTGTGGTACTGCTTCTTTCTAGTCAACCCCGTTTTACTTGCAAGGGTTGATCAAACACTGGGTTATTCGGTCATGTACTCTCATAAGCATGCGAGGACATGATGTCATTAGGTACTAATAGTTGTCGATAAAAAGTCTATTCATACTTTGGTGAACCACTGAAAGCTACCAAAATCACATTCTGTAACCCAATCACGACCCCACTAATTTCCAATACTTGCCGTTAATATAGTGTCATGAATGACGTTACGAAACGCTACGAATGACATTTTAACGCGATGGAGTTAGAGAGCTCGTGTCGCAGAAATTCCGCTGTTGGTGTTGGCCACGTTGGTTGTTAGCAAAAGATTGTTCATGAGCGAAAAAGCTCTCTACAGAGATCACCGCGGGAGGCCGCTACTTGTCCACGCATACGTGCGCGATTACACTGATACAGCCGTGCATTCGAAGAAAAAAAGAGGAAGAACTGCTCACGGTCACGAGGCGCGGGGGACCTCGTTTTTTTACCCCTGCCACGCTTTCCTGCTTAGCTTTCAGTGCTTTCGTCAGGACAAGAGAAGGGAGAATGCAATATCACCATGCAACTAACCTTTGTAACTCCACTAGAACTGGGGGGATCCATAACATTTTTGCGGCGTTGAATCCGTCAGGCAATAGGCTCTTCTAGTAAATTCATTCCATGGTTACTTCAAAAAATGATTCAGGAATCCTTTAACGCATTTTATTCGACAGGTGTCATGACGAAAACTAGCCCATTCGGCGACTTGTAGGCGCATTGGGGAGGCCTCAAATTACGTCAAAAAAGGCCGGGATAGTGCAGCCATTGCCGCTAAAACACACAGGAACTTTCAAACAGCTATAAAAGAGACAACTATGTCCATCTAGTGGAAAACATATCATACCTTTCCAGAGGGGTTGATCAAGCAAACAGCAAACGCTAGATAATGTCCTGTGATCTGTACGGCATTGTGAGACTCTTTATGGACTCCGAGATGGTGAGCGCGCGGCGTGTATCTTGGAGGCCATGCGACTCTTGCTTTAGATAAAAAATCTGAATATACCACTCGCGTGTGCATGCAGGTACAATGTACTGTGTGCGTGCGTGCGTGTGTGTGTGTGTGTGTGTGTGTGTGTGTGTGTGTGTGTGCGTTTGTGTGTGTGTGTAACAAAACATATTAATAAGTATTCACTTAGGAGTTGAAAGGCGCGCTAGGGGCCGGATTTCGCTATCACATTTAACTCTTAATAGCGAAGCTTAAGGGTCCCTCAATTTTTGTCATAACTTCATCTGGCAACGTCTACTTTTATTCACGAGTGAAATAATATTAAGGTAGTGTCATATAAGGTGTAGGAAGCTTCAGGGGGGAGGCAACTTTGTAAATGGCCTGACTCCTAATAAACTGCGTGACACTAATTATAAATAACCTTACTGTAGGTTAATGGATTCTCGTGAGAGCATTGGCTTTCGCGTGAAATCTTATTAACATTGCCTGATGGGGGTGTCAGTTATTGTTGAGTCGTTTGATCTTCCTCATCTTGACAAGCAAGCCTTTATGATCAAGCGAAAGGGTGATTAAATAAGAGTAAGTTGCTTAGGCGAAAGTACGGAATCATTAGCGATCTGATCATATCAGCTGTGCGCACGCATGTTTGGTTCAGTGTGAGCGACAGATGTAGCGTTCACCGTTCAGACCTAATTAAAGTTGATGTGGTCCTGGCCGCATCTGGGATAAGCTCGCTGCTACTGTTCATTGCCTATATCTCATTCCTGTTAGAAATGCTGAATTTAGTGTTTGTTAGCCACTCTATGAGACTCACGATTCACGTAATCTTAGCTGAGCCGCTGTTAAAACAGTAACTTAATCTAGCTGTTTGCATTTTTTGATAAAAATATTCGTTTTGCTAACTGAAATTGTGCTCATTACTCGCTGATGGGATTTCAAGGCTTTCGGGTTGCTGGTTGAGGCTATAAGAAAACTAATCTAGATAACCAGCGATTCGGTATCTCTCCGGTACAATCTTCTTGCTATCCTCAATGCCAATGCTCGGTCTTGTTGTTGTGACCAGTTTGTTTTGCTAACTGGTTTTCTCGTCTTTATTGTTTACTACCTACTCAATTATTACCTTTCACTCATTAACCCAACGCTCACTTGATCTGCTAAATTTATCCATCACAACCCAGCATGCATTTAACTGGGCTTCATTATTATCAGATAAATAACTCTTTTGTAATATGTCGCAAGTTTATTTATTCATTTATTTATGTATTTATTACACACCACTGATCTGCTTACCAGGTCCTAAACAGGAATTGGCATACAGAACTCTCCAAGCACAATTAACACTATTAGCATCACCGAAGCATAGTGACATTCGTAATAATTGTAAAAAGTCATATGGCTAACATATATACAAGGTCGAAAAGCATACATCTATTCATTTTTGCAACAATTTGCGAAAAACAAAAGAAAAACATGTCACCAAATATCAGAAGTTTGCTCACTAAAATGTACTGAATACAAAGGAAAGCATTGCATGTCTCTGAGTAAGTGCATGGTTATACAATAAGTAAAAACACGTTTCATTTATAATGCTTAGAAATTAAAATGATAATGTTATTATTAATAACAAGAATACTATTAGTAACAATATTGTTGTTATTATTATTATTATTTGGGGGTTAAAATCCCGAAATCATGACATTTATAAAACCTTCACGACCTAACTTTCACTAGTTAAGTCGCCACAAAAATAATTTTATTTTATTATCATGGCAAGAACATTCATGCTTTCGCTCACATTCGTGTTGTCTTCATTCCAATGAACGATACGACATTTTTTTTATTCACTTCTATTTGTGAACGCTAATGAGTTAAGTATTGACGAGATGATCACTCTGGCGCCGATCTCATTAAAAATTATAAGAGAAAAAATAACCTCGTGAAACGTTTACTGCGCAGTTTTAATTAAATAAAAAAGCTGGCTCGACGTATAACCTTCTCATCTTGAGTTGTGGCCAGTGTGTACCACTTTTTTTCATTAGGAAGGCATCGATTGGACACAAAAAGACGTTGCATAATAATGGAAGATAGTTAACGAATGTTTACCTTCCTTTCCCCCCAAACCTCGAGCGAACAGGATCAGTTGCGTCGTGTTCCTCATGTCCACTCTGCAGGTTACCTCTGTCCGAATTTGCTCTAAAGGGCCCCTGAACCAAACCGAGTTCGAAGGCGATACAAAAGCTTCTTTCTCGCCTTCACTACTGCTCCGTCCGCTGCAATGGCGTAGGGGTTAGAGCGCGCGGCTGCTGACTCAAAGGTCGCGGGTTCGATACTGGCGGCGGTGGTCGCATTTTGATGGAGGCAGAATGGCAGAGGCCCGTGTACCGTGTGCTGTCAGTGCACATTAAAGAGCAACGGATTGTCAATATACTCGGAGTCCTCAACTTCGGCGTTCCTCATAATCATATCGTGGTTTTTGCATGGCGAACTTTACATATTATTAATATTAATAATGAAGAGTAACAAGGAGACACATGAGCGGCGAACATCCATTAGGCTCGGCACGTTGTAGCTTCTCTTTTACATCATCTTGGGTGTTTGGGTGGTTACTGAGTGCGTACTGGTTAGTGGTATGTTGATAATTTTCTATAGAAAACACACGCTAAGCCTCAATCATAACAACCCTGCAGTAATAACTAGAATCTTTCTGCTGTTGTACGGTGTCTATTAAGAGTTCTGATTTTTTTATTTTACATAGTAATATCTAATGGCGACTTCTATTAATTGCATGGTAATGGCAGTGGACTGGTTGCTTAACCTCAAATCAACAGCGTCTTGCTAAGTGCATGCAGACATAAGTGACCTCTGGGAACCGTTGAAAAATAATTGCACGTTGTATGGCGTTTCTTGCAGCGTTTGATTTTAACAGCTTTTTCGGTGAGTTCTTATTATCAAGCGATGTCCAGCACACGTCACGCTCAGCGAAGTCGTGAAGCACCAATTTTTTTTCTGCAAGGAAATTTAAACTTCTGATTTAATCTGGGTACTGAATTGGAACTGCACTTGAAACAAAATGTTCACGTATGACAGACTCCGCGTCGTTAGCAAGGAGTTTTACACTTCAACTAAATTGAAACTTCTCGTTTAAAAGGGACAAACACACAAGCACGGCCAATCTGTGTGAAGTTAGTACCTCTCTATTGGGTTTACAAGAAGTATTAAAAACTGTTGAACACGGGTTTTCACTGGGGCAGGCGTTTTGGCAAGAGGTCATGTCCTCTAAAAGGGCATTGACTGTAGCAGCTGCGTTGAACAAGAAAAGACCACTTTTCGAAACGTCACCAGTGACACCTCTTGTTGAAAAGAAAGGAAGTGTAAATTTAGGAGCTCGTTTTCTTTGTTGGACTCAACATAAGTGAGCATCAACAGACATTTATAGCAAAAAAACATAGGTGTTCTCCCCAGTAGTAATTATAGTGTAAATATGAAGAAGGAAAAGTGAACAAAAAGATCGCTGATAGATCGCAGAAGTTTTACGAGTTATCATGGTAGCCGAGCCAAGTCCTCCCGGAAAGTTGAAGAAGAGATAACCGAAACGCGTGGGGAGAGAATGTGACGCCGCAACCCAAGTTAGACATGCGGAACTGGCGGCTGCTACCAGTGCCAGGGCAGCTACCACTGCAAGCTCCATCCATGGCACTTCTCACACGGTGATTAGATCACCTCCATAGCCCGTGGGTGCGCAAGAGGAGGGTTCTATTTAGGGCACCTATTCCCGATGCGGAGTTCATGGGGATAGACATCTCGTCAGTCTCAAGCTCCTCCCGGGAGCAGCACATGCCGGCCTCGTCCCCGTCAACATCGGAGACGATGACCGAGCAAAATGGTGAAGACTCACTATAATTCTCCGTCCCTTTTCTGACTCTCTCGCCCAGCCCGGCCACCAAAGTCAACTGGAACCTGGTACCCGAACACAGCAGCCCGTGCCTCTCCCAAAACAGTGGGGAGCGACGGCAGTGTCATCTACAGACCGGTAGGGAAGAAGGCAAACTTCCTCACCGGGTCTAGTGATGCCATCGCGGTGTTTTTCTCGGAATTCACCGTCACCCGGCGCGTCCGCGTGAACTTTCAGCGCAACTTTGTTGCCATAGATGTCACTCCTGAAGCAGGCCCTTCGCAACTCCTCGGAGTTCAGACGATCTGCTCCATTGACGTCAGGTCCAAGCTCTTGCAGGAACACGCCTGCGTGGGCGGCGTCTACGGGATGTACGTGGACTTATAAGCCACTCGCATCACGGCAAACATCACGTCGGCCGTGCCGGTCATCTAACGTGTGCGCCGTGGCAGGTGCCTCACCAACACTTTTGAGGCGTCCACCGTACCAGCGAAGTCGTTCTTCTTCAGACTGCCAGCCGGTCCGTCCGTGCATGCCTCGGTTCCTGCAGTGCACCCGTTGCGGCCGTTTCGGTCACGCCACCAACACCTGCTCGCACGACGAGCGCTGCCTCCGTTTCGGCTGCGGTCACGCGAACGGATCGTGCCCTTCTGAGCACCCTCGCTGCATCAATTGCAGCGGAAAACATCGAGACAACGAGCCGTGCTGCCTCTCCTGGCAGATCCAGCACAAAGACGCCGTTATCACCGCATATTCGAAAGACCCTGTGAGGCGTCGCCAAGCGTCGAAGAAGGCAAGAACCACTGTCACCAACATCGAAAAGCATGGCAAAGCGGTGGCCGTGAAGGGTTGCTTCTATCGCGACGCTGTCTCTGGAAATTACCGATCAGCGTCGGAAACCACCGCTCACCCTGGTACGAGTGCGCCTCCAGCCTCTTGGAGCACGACGACCCCCATCACCCCCTCCTCTGAATATGCCGGCCTCCGAGGTCGACCCGAAGGACGCGGTGATTGCCGCACTTGCAGCGTCAATTTGTGCAGCGCTTGTGCATCTGCCAGTTGACTATCCGGTTCGTGTATTGTGTGTCGCGGCTCTCGCTGCGCATGAGGTCATCATCCCGACGAGTTAGACGGATGGCATATGGCATCGATGCCATATAGACTCCCACCCGTCAGCTAATCTGAACTGTAATTTTTTTTTTCGCGTCTGGGCCAAGCGTTACGCGCAGTTTTGGCTCATCAAGCTTCTTCGACGAAAATCTCCCCCCGGCCTGCTCGGTAGATCTTGCGGATGCTTACTTGTTGTCGCGGTGGTTCGGGCGTTCGCTGAGGGAGGTGAAGCAAATGTACCCTACTTTTAATTTTTTTCTTTTTTCTTTCTCTCATCTTGCCTTTTCATTACCTATTCCTTTTATTCTAATTACCCCATTCATGTGCTCACCGGTTTAGGTGTCATCAGGTGTCATGGGTATTCACGGGAGGCACTTTTCCCTTCTATTCCTTTACATAATCATTTACACACTGGTATGTTTTATTTTCCCAGAATTTAGTGATAAGGGTGTTTAGTTCATTGAAAACACCCCAAGGCGGATACTGGAACTTAAAAAATTCGGATACGAATTCGTGAGCGAACCTTCGGAGTTTTTGCACGAGAAAGAGTTCACGCTTCTAGCTAGAAGTTAGCCTTCTTCTCATTGTGCCTTCGTTTTTATCGGACTCTCTCCCAGAACTATGCCAAGTTGCTCAAGTTTGTTTGTTGAAAGATTTTACCTGTTTGTATAAGTTGAAATGTGTGCTGCGAAACATGAATTCAGTTGGCAGTCAGCGCTCGGGTCGTTACTGTTTGCCTTCCGTTCGTATAGCCTTCCGTACGCTTTTCATTCCACACTTTCGTGCTTCTGCTGAAACCCTTATTATTAAAGATAGTGGCCAGTGGCAAGCGCCTACGAGGTCTACCAGGCTAACCACGGCTGTGACAGCACCGCCTTTATCCCCACCACCACTACCACTAACCACCACCATCTTTTATGGTTAAATAAGCTATGCTAAGTGGTTCACGCGTTTTCATTATTAAGAGAGAGAGAGAGATAAAGGTGCAAGGAAAGGCAGGGAGGTTAACCAGACGCACATCCGGTTTGCTACCCTGCGCTGGGGAAGGTATAAAGGGGAGAAACGAGGTTGCACAAAGATGAGAAGGTACACACAATCACGAGCACACCCAGGGAGCACACACAGTCTACAGGCGATCGCTCAGGTTTGTTGACTTTAGGTAAAGTAGCAGTGCTTTAGTTGCTTTCTGCGCAACTGAGGCAGATGCCCAAGGTCCTAGTATCTTCTGCACACAAAATGGTCCGGGGTCAAGTTGATTCAAAACCATCCGGAGCTGGCATCGATGTGTGTCGTAGCAAGTGCAGCTGCACAGCACGTGTTCGATGGTCTCTTCAGCTCCGCAGTAGTCGCATGTAGGAGTGTCTGCCATACCAATGCGAAAGGAGTACACCTTTGTAAATGCAACACCCAACCAAAGGCGGCATAGCAGTGTCGCATCGGAGCGGGAAAGTTGTGATGGTAGCTTTAGCTTGAGCGAAGGATCCAGTTCATAAAATTGACACCTTTGGAAGCTGGTAGACGACCAGAACGTGCGTGTGAGATCTCGAGCCAGCAGGTAAAGTTGTCTTGCTGCATAATTCCTTGATAGAGGAATCGAAACTACACGGGTTTCTTCATGGGCTGAGTGGGCTGCATCATCGGCTAATTGATTTCCGGTAATACCGATATGTCCAGGCAGCCATTGATATATGATATCATGCCCTCGTTCTAGAGCTTCATGATGGCAATGTCTTATTTCTTGTACCAATTGGTCATGATTCCTCCTACGCATGGCAGACTGCAAACTCTGAAGCGCTGCCTTCGAATCACAGAATATGACCCATTTTCCTGGACGTTCTTGAACGAGATATTGTAAAGCAGCCCTTATAGCAGCAAGCTCTGATGCCGTAGATGTAGTCATATGCGACAACTTAAACTTGATTGTCATTGCTGCAGCCGGAATTACAGTGGCACCTGATGAGCTGCTGGACGAGACGGACCTATCAGTGCATATCTGCGTTCGCTCTAAGTACAACTCATGTAATAATAGCAGTGTTGCTTGCTTCAATGCTACTCTGGAGTGATTGCTTTTTTTGATTCCCGGAATTTCTAGACGTACTTGCGGCTGGTCGAGGGACCACAAAGGACATGCCATTCTCGCAGCTGGCGTATATCCTGATGGAATGCTGTTTAGGTGCTTGGCTATGACGTCTGAAAACGTAGCACGTGGTCTTCCGGAAGGTAGAAGGGCTAAGTGGTGGTCGGGGACACGGCTAGCATGTCGAATGTGCGCTCTGAGGCAATCCACAACTCTATATGTCCTGACCGGATGGTCTTTGGCAAGCATGATTGTGGCATAAGTAGAATCGCATCGGGGCAGTCCTAAGCAGATACGCAGTGCCTGACCCTGCAAACTCTCCAATGAATGAGTATTCGATTTGCAAGTGTTAGTCAGTAGCGGCAAGCTGTAGCGCAATAGACCCAGAAATAGGGCCCTGTACAGCTGTAGCATGGAGGCCACAGAAGTTCCCCATGCTTTCCCGCACATGAATTTCATTATATGCACAATAGATAGCAGTCTCTTCTTCAAGTACGCACAACGTGGGCTCCACGAAAGACTTCTGTCGATTATTATGCCCAGGAAACGATGCGTCCGTGCATATTTCACACTCTGCCCATTGATGTAAACAGGGTATGGCGTCATTGGTTTGCGTGTAAACGCCATCAACGCGTACTTCACAGTTGATATATTTAGGCCTTGTTTCTGAAGGCAGGCTGTTGTGAGGGTTGCTGCCCGCTGTATTCGTGCCACGCACCTGAGGGCGAGT